>NC_056732.1:1389159844-1389273146 GCF_019279795.1 Protopterus annectens
AAAGTTTATATATATATATATATATGGGTCTATGCATTTCGAAGTTACAGAAGACAGGGCATCTCAGATGAGGAACACAACAGCAGATGAAGCACTGTGAGGCAGTAAAACTACGTATTGTGTTATAGTGGCATCCTGCATTATAGTATGTGTGAATCTGTCAAAAACACATAGACACAGGATGTGCAAACTCCACACAGAAAGCAAGGCTCCCCGGGTCAGAATCAAAAGTGGGGATAACTGTTGTGAGGCAGTAACACTAATTGCTGTACCAGTGATGCAACTGTAAGATATAGTAACCTAATGAAAACAACTTGGCACAAAAAAGGATAAACAGACATCACACAGAAAACATAGCACCTCAGGCTGAGAATCAGACCTGGAGACCAAGAACAGTGTGGCCACAATACTGATATTGCACCACTAGGACTCCTTGCAAAAGGTTCTAACATGTTAAGTGTGTTGCAAATTTGTTTGGTCATTTATGCATGGTTCATTCTCCTTAATATACTGTTATTCTTTGGTATCTCACTTCCTTATAAACGTGCTTGACAAGGCAATAACAAAAAAAGGGAAATACATTTGCAGTCCAGGCATTTTAACCATAAGCACCACAAAACAGAAGTACAAGTGGCAACAGTGGTTACATACTGTTCTGAATGCAAGGCATGTAGCTGCAAATTGCAGACAAATGTTTGGTCTTAACAAGTACTGGTAGAAGGGGTGCTAAAATACGTTTTCACCTTAAATATTTCATAGATTAATACTCTTGATAAGTAGCATTAAGTTACAAGTAGCTCATAAGTACACAGGTTAATAAAAAATGTGTATTCATAGAAATGCAGACAGCTGCTTAACACCTGACTTATGGAATTCTTGTTGGTTCATATTCCTTCAGCTATACTTCTGAGCATTAAGAATCAAACCATTGGCCTTAAGAAATGAAAGCAGGGTGCCAAAGTAAGTGTATTTCTAGAGAAATAGGTTTGTAAACATTACATTCCATAAATGTTGTGACCAGCTGGTTTGTAAATGTAAGTGATTTAGGAGCTGCTGTAAACAGTGATTTCATAAAAGCTGCTGCTTTTTTGTCCTGAGTGGCATTTAACACACTGTTGTGGAGGAAAGGTGTACTGTTGTGCCTCGATCAGATTATACTTTTGAAATGTATACCACATATTTTCCACACAAGTGATACCTAATCTGTATCAAGTAAATGCCACTGTCTATGAAAAGAACCATAGGTAGAAATAGATTATCCTGATTTCAAAAGCCAAGCATAGGCATAAAGTCTTAATAGTTGAAACAAATGGCAATTTATACATGATTTTAATTCCCAAAGTCAAACATAAACATCAGGTACTAAAAGTGAACCAGTGACAGTAAGTATGATTCCCAAAGCAATGCTAACATTGGCAGTCAGCTAGTAACAAATAATCCATGGTGGGGCCACTGGGGCTTTTTTTATTTTTTATCTTTTTACTGACTGACAAAGCACTGAATGATCAGGATTCTTAGAGACCAGTCTAACCATAAACCAAGGGAAGAAAACAGGGCTCATTTGCTAATGGTTCTCTGAATATAAGCCTCAAGCAGAGCTTGAATGATCAAAGTGATTGTTTTTTATACAGAAAAATGTCATTTTAGAAGACAGACCAGACATGTGATCAAAGTGATTGTTTTTTTATACAGAAAAATGTCATTTTAGAAGACAGACCAGACTCATGTTATGCACAACCTGGTCCAGTATTGCCTGAAGAAAGGCTCACAGAAACACATACCTTTCAACCACTAAGTGCAGGAAATCTGAATAAAGCTATAAATATTCTGGGGAACAAAGGCCCAAAATCAGGGACAAACTTTAAATATTGCTTTTATCAACTTAGAAAGTGAATAGAATAACAAGTTTTGTTTTGCATAAGCATACATTTTCTGAAGGATATTAAGTCTGAAACTCAAATGTATGTCATTATTTAGTGACTTCGGTCTTCACTGATTTGCCAGAAAAACACACATTTTAATCAGAACAGATTAAAAATAAGAGACAAAAGTCTAGACAGTCTGTAAAAATCTGGACAGTTGAGAGGAATGCATACAGAAGTACTGATTTCTTCAAAAAATTACATGAAAGTACACAAATATTTCTTGAGTGCACTGTTTGGGTAAGTGACTAACTCAGAGTCCCACACCACACAAGAAATTGCAGGAATGAGGAACTAGTCAGTATAGTATGACAGTATTTACTGCCCTAAATATTATGGCATTAGTAACATTTCATCTTATTTTGCTGGATGAAACTGCCAAAAAGATACCTACTGTCCAGTGAAACAGGGACATTACTCTAAACATAAATGTTGAGTTACACAGTCACAGGCACTCTGCAACAGCAGGCTGACAGAATCAAACTCTGGACTATTACATGAGAAAATTCAATACAGCCCAAAGCTCTGATCCTTTCTAGTCTTGTTAGAGACAATAACGTGATGGATACAACCCATATTTAACTAGTCATAACTGTTCATTGCCTTAGTGCTCTACACTAACTGGAATCACTTAAAAATATTACATATATATATATATATATATATATATATATATATATATATATATATATATATATACACACACACTGCGTTGGTGGTGCTGCAGTAGCGTTGTCGCCTCACAGTTAGACGTTGCCCGTTCGATTCTCAGTTACAGCGTCTTCTGTGTGGCGACATGCGTGAATGGGCGTTCCTTCGCTGAAGGTTGTGCGTTAGTACACACACACACACACACACACACACACACACACACACACACACACACACATACACACACACACACACATATATATATATATATATATATATATATATATATATATATATATATGCAGCCTGTATTTAATATGTCATAACAACTCATGGCCTTAATACTCTCTATACTGATTGCAAGCTTTAAATAAACAGTCCCGATTTAACACACTATAACAGCTCCTAGGCTTAATATTCTCTTCACTGACAGGAAACTAAATATACCCAGCATATGGTTTGTTTTTATTTATACATTTGCTAACTGCTGGGAGAGTCCAAGGACCCTTTTCAACCATAACCTGGGTACAGTTGTGCAACAAACTTATTAGTGTTTCAAAACATGTCTAATTTTGGCACATCTCCTGTTCCATCTATAATCAGACATGTTTTGAAAAAGCGATGCATTGCAATCAGTAAATACTGACAATCATCACAGTTACTTACTTATTCTGTTTCAGAAAAGAACAGGCTCATTCACATCCTCTTAAAGCTAATTAACTGTAAATTAACAGTTACAAAATCCTGCTGTGCAACCTAATATTAGGCTTTTGAGAAAAAGGTTGCTCAGTAAAAAGTAATAATCGTTGGAGCTGCAGACTTTTACTTTGGAAAAATGTATGCTAAGCAAAACATTTAGCAAGTTAAGGGACCAAAAGTCTTGCTCTGTCCCTTCTAAAATAAAACAACTTAGGTTGAAACAGTTGCATACTTAGCCTGCATTACACATTTGTTTTAGAAAATATGGTGGGCAGCCAATACAATGAATTATTACATCTGCAGACTTTTTATTTCAGAAAATACATGCTCAAGTAACAGTTAATGGCTCACAATCTTTCTTTATCTCATAAAATAAAAGGACTCAGAGATGTACATTTGCAGGCTTCTCAACTTCCAAATCCCTTTTTATGATCAAGTTCTGTTAGTCAAGTATTTGATTAAAAATAAAATAAAACTGATTTTAGTGATATTGTCTATTTACCTCCTAACCCCCTAAATTGTTATTTTTTGCTTTGTCAATATGAATGGTAAAGGGTTGGTGGCTGCTGTGATTTCACTCATCTCTTTGTGAAACTTAGCTTGTAGCACTATGCTGCCTCTTCATACCTGTCAACCTCTTAGATCTGGTAATCTGGACAAAGCCATAAGTAATGGGGGACAATGGACCAAAAATAAGGACAATTTTTAAATATATATCTTACAAACATAAACAGTTAATAGAATAGCAGGTTTTGCATTAGCATGCATTTTCTGAAGGGTATGAAGTCCGAAACTCAAATGTCTGTCATTATTTTCGGACCTCAATCTTCAACAATTTGCCAGAAAACCACAATTTCATGAAAAATGGACTAAAGGTATGAGGTAAAAATCTGGACATTCTGCAAAAATCTGTACAGTTGAGAGGTATGTGCCTCTTTTTCCAACTTGACTTTGGTCGGGCACAACTCAAGGAAGGTTGCAGGGCAGGCAAGGAAGCTTCAGAACATTGCCTGATGGTGTCACTTTCATGAAAGACAGGCAACCCAGATCATTTTGATTAAGCCACTGATAATGCAGCTGTCAAAAGTGGTGGCGGTGCAGTGGGGAAAACATCTTCCAGGGCAGTCCTCCTCAGTCTTCACTCCTCTCTCAGCTTTCATGATCCCCACAAACAAACCATAAACCATTTGAAGAAAATGGCAAGAGCCCCTGTTTTTATTCCATATCTTTTGGGGGTTTCTCTCACTTGTTGATTGGCTGGTTTTCAGGCCAAACACAAATCAGCAGGAAAGGATGCAGGTATAAGCAGGGCAGACGTGTTGCAGAACTCCTCATTAGAGTACAAGATAGACTGACATAGCCAACAAGTGATGCATGTCTGGAATAGACTCCCTCTCCATGTCAAGCAGAGTACCTCTATAGCTCCTTTTAAGAGGAACCTGGATGACTGGATGGGAAACAGAAAATGTACCCCTGGGAACCCACCTGTGTCCCTGCTGGACAGGGGAAACAGGTGCGGACTGGGTGAAATTCTTGGCTAGGCTTATAAGGGCCTCCTGGCCAATAGCCTAGTATCATCCTATGAACCTGTCTTGAAACTTGCAGAAGTTGTAGTAATGCAGCATTTCAAAACTGGAGAAAGGGTTTGAAAACTTTAAAACCGGAGTATTTCTTTTTCAGATATTCTGGAAAAACAGATGGGTGACAACCTGATCTACAGACAGAAAGTAAACATAAGGTAACAACCTGCATCCTTATTGTAACTGTAAACAAACAAAATTAAAAATACATTAAGAACTCTTTTGCAGAGGAAGCCCCCTGCACTCCCAGTTTGGGGAGCTGTGCCCCCATACCTTCACTGCTATCATATTTTAATTCCATGCTGCACTCATTTGGGTGGGGTCTGCTGTCATTACAATAAACTACTTTTCATACCCAGATGCAGTGTAACCTTTGACAGTATTATATATAGTAAGGGGTGTCTGGGAATACAGCCCTTACAAATGGTGTGTGTAGGGAAGAGATCATGGGTCTTGGTCACAGGTAAAACAAAGATATACTATTCTATAGAATTTAATTGTAGACATGATTTGTCCACACTGTTTTTCATATAGTAGGTGTTTTGGAACTTGTGGTGAATACTTTGTGTTATGGAAAGCTGTGAGTTTGTCAGTTCTAGCAGAACAGATGTTTTTGCCATATGAGCAGGTCTTGAATTTCAGTTTCTTAGATCATTTTTATTGCTATCATAGTTTCATAGTTTCATAGTTTTATTATCTGCATTAGGTCAACATACCACTAAAAAGCAGATACCATGCATGCACTTCTTATCTCCCAAATGTGTGTCCAGTATTACTTTAAAAATATCTAATGTACTAAGCTTTATTATCGCATTTGGCAGTCTGTTCCAGAAATATGGATGATGTATCCAGTGGATTCTGCAAATGCAGACTAGATTGACATTTTGAACTCTTTCCACTGTGTTCAGTGTTGTCATCAGCTGTGGGCAGAGGAGGGAGGCTTGCTTGGAAATGTCACAGATTCACCATTGGTGCATCACAAGAAAACAGATAAAGACACTTTTCTGGAGGAGGGACTACCATGATGGTTAAGGTCTTTATCTCACAGATGCAAGTTATAGGGTTTGATTGTGTTCTCTGGTTATTGGTTAGGCTTGCAGTAGTCTGCAGACTGATAGCCTAGTATTAAACTACAAAGAAAAACTGTAAGGAAGAAAGGGAAACAGATCTTCTCCATGGAAACATTTGTAGTTTTTCAGGGCTAACCAGTTGTCACAGAGTAGATTAGTGAGTCACCTCAGTGCCCATTAAGAACTATGGCAAAGACTGCTTTTGAAAGAGGAATTGCTAGTATATTGCACATGGATTGCTCTCTTACTGGACACAAAGTGAAAAACAGGAAGATAGCCATCCCTACTTCAAGCTTCCACAGCACCCTTATATCCATTTGGAAAGGAAAGGAGGACTGACATACGCTGGTAATGAAAAGAACAAAACAATACGAGGAACTGACTGCTCATGGAATCCTAAAAAACACAGTAACTGTGCCTGGAAATAAAAAAGATTTCTTGTTTTAAGGAGTCTTCTAAACGAAACACATTTGCATTTCAAATTTTTCCCTATTTTTGTACTTGTTTTGCATCTTAGGAATGTATGAAAAAAAGCATCCTGTCAATAGGAATGTATGAGAAAAAAAAGCATCCTGTCAAATGCAGTAATCAATGATGCCGTAAACAAGGAAAGATGACAGAATTTCCGATTTATTTCAACATTAGCACAGCAGGGATTACTTTTATCGACTGTTACTTTGGCATTGAACTGTTTTATTCACTTGCCATTTATGTCCTTGATAGGAAGCTGTGCAATTACAAAGGATTGTCGAACAAACTAGTATTTCCAAGTGGAATGAAGGCAGATTTTTTATGGGTATATAATTTGGTTGCGGGTTATATAAACAAACAAAGAAAATGGATCTACTGGGGGTGTGTGGTCACAACCATAAATGAAAGTTATAACCTATCCCCATCCCCCTGTCAGAGAGGTATGGCATCTATCTGTGACACTGGAAAGAGGAATGAAGTGGGAACCACCAAGCTACCCTGTCCAGAGAGTGTTGGGATGTCTCATTTAGCACGACTCTGGAAGGGACAAGAACCTTACAAGACACTGTGTTGCCAAAACAAAGAGAGTGGGCATAGCAGACACTCTGTGTGCAGACAAGTTGTATGTCTGGTATGACAGAATTCATACTTCCTAGGCAGTTCTTTGACCTTTTGGTGCTTCATAAAAGCTCCATGAAAGCTCCTGGACCTAACTGTTCTAATATATACCCAGTCTTTAATAACAGAAGAGCTATGTATCCCATAATGAGATGGTGAAAAAGCAAGTCTAGGATAAACTAGTAATAAGCAATAAGTGATAACTTGGTCCTGGACATAGGTAACAAGAAGTCAGGGACCAACCGGGCAATCACAGAGACTGATAGGAGAATGGGGAACTAAAATGAATGAATAAAAGATGCACAGTTGGATATATGGACTAGAAGAGTACTATCACTCTTGAATAGGCCATCATTCAAATCTAGAATGATCCGAGTATTTTCAAGACTTGTTTATTTGCTTGCAGTTCTTAACTTGAAGGTATGTCTGCACTATAAAAGCCCAGGAGAAAGTAATGATCAAAATTTGAACACAATGTAAATAAATAGTAGAGAAGCAGTGAGTAATAGAACAGAAATGCTAAGTACAATGTATATAAGGTACAGAAAGGACACATGATTATCATGTAGATATTAACAAATACTATAGAGCAGTGTGTGGTCCAACACATGACAATTGCATCCAGCCTAGTAAAAAAAGAGCATATATTATTCATATCTATTGTGCTTTATATATAGTATTTAATACTGTTCATCAAGCAAATCATTTTATGAGAAGATTGTTTACAGAATACAGGTAGGAGGATGAAACTACTGAAAGAAGAAATAATTTAGTCTAGAGTGAAAGTAAAAAATGTGATAGAAAAACACAAATACAGGGACAAAATAACCTACTCACTGATCCTTTATTACCAGAAGTGCCAACAGTAACATAATCAACTACTGAAGACATAGTGCATATTTTTGCATCAGGAACTTATTGCATTACCAAAAGAGAGATAAATAAATCAAAGCTTGCTTTACTTTCATTTGAGAACACTGGTAAGTTAACTACATATGCAAGGTAGAAAATCCAAAGTAGTGTGGAGGTGTACTCGGCCAGAAAAAAAATGAATGTGTACATGTTCACAGGAAACAGAGGAAAAGAACATGGCTAAAGAATTTGGTTTGAATCTTAACTTTTGCACAATGAGCCTAGGCCTAAGAAATTATACCCTGTTTATTAAAAGCAGTGAAGTGTAAAAGGGTAATGAATGAAGGACTTTATGCATGAATGAACGAATTAATGAATAAATTAGTTTCCTAAAACAAAACATATTAGAGGTAATGTAACTACATAACTGGTTTTGACAAGAGGAGAATCAAGAAAAGGAAACTAGTAAAGAAAAAATAAGGAGACAGGTATTTGATGCTCAGGTCTAATGTCAAATGGAGTCAGGCAGTCATTTTCATTTGTGACATGCAATACATATTTTATCTCCAGTATTAGCAGAGTTATACTGCTGAATACTGCAAGTCTTCTGCTGTTTAACAAACATTCAGATTGCTCTGAAGTCTAATCTTGAAAAGAGTTCCAGGTTATACAGATACTGATTTGTGACCCTGTGGAGATATAGACTCTGGTACTATAATGTTCTGTAGGCTGTAGTACAGAAAAAAGTGATACAAAAAAATAGTGATGTCGGAATGAAGGAGGTGAAAGGATAGTTCAGGCAATACTGAAAGTGAAGCACTGTATTACATGCGGTTGGTTGGGGTAGGACTTCGGCCTGTACTGCAGACAGTTGGTTGGGATAGGACTTCGGCCTGTACTACAGGCAGTTGGTTGAGATAGGACTTTGGCCTATCTTTATTTTAAATAAAGCTTCTTCCCTACTCAAAACTCTTAAACATAAAATCCAGTCGTTATAAAGTTTTGCCTGGATTTACTTGACTTCTAACTTCCTAAACTTTCATAAAACAGCTGGGAATATTTTAGACCAGATGGGATCAAGACCAGAAGATGACAATGGGGGACTCCTACTGAAAATAGGTGAAAGTCTCTTCATATAACTGTCAGTCTTGGGAGCTGCAAAAAAGGTCTGAGGGTCTAGCTGTTGTGTGATATATTTTTGAAAGAAAATTACTTGCTATTTTTTTTTTTATTTTTTCTGCTAGATAGAAGATTTATGTATACTACCCCAATGTGTGTGTGTGTATGTGTGTGTGTGAAACAGGCCTGATCATATCCTGCTTAAGATGCACAAACACGCAATCATCCTTATACAAGACAACAACACATACATGGTGGGAAAGAACATTTACCTACAGTATGCTGTTGGGGTGATGAAGGAAACTAGAATACCCAGATAAAAACACCAAGGACCCCACACAGTAGGAAACCACAGAAGGAACTAAACCAGAGAAATGAGCTCCATGAGGTGGCAACAGTACTCACCATGCCACTTTTCCAGTGATCAGTTTTCTGGCACATTCTAATAGCCAAGTAGACTGATTGGGTTCTAGTAAGTTTCTTTTAAGGGCTGTGATGTTATCTTTTGTTTTGGGCAAAAGGTTGTAAGTACAGGAGCAAGCATATAACTCCTAACTGTGAGTTTGGAAGTAATGGGGCAGTGGCTACTGGAAGAGGGAGATGGTGTCTGTAGACTGCTTATGTTGTGAGGTATATTAGTAATGACTAAGTCTAAAAGAGAGAGAAAGAGAGAGAGTGATTGCAGGAACAGAGGTTCTGTCTGGTGAGCTCATTGACTACTTGAGTTAGGCCCTGATCCTTCAGGAAGTCAAGAACATCTGAGTCTGAGGTGATGTCTGAGCTAAGTTAGTGTTGAAGTCACCCAGTATCCCAGTATATCATTAGGGTAGACTTCATGCATTATAATGCTGGAAGTGAGTTGTTTGAGTTTCATGCATTTGGTTAGGGGGAGGTAAGCCAGGCCTAGAATAAGTGTAAACATTTTAGTAAGTTGGAGCTGTACCAATAGCCATTTGTGGTCATTGTCATTTTGGGAAGCATTTTGTTCTAATAGTGTATCATTTGGGGTACTTTTAATGAAGAGGAGAAGAATCCCTTCTACCAGTCTACGACCAGGTCTGCAGTTCATACGATCATTGGATTAATGGAGGTTAGTAGGCTAATGGCCCTATAGCCTTTTTAAGCCTAGCCATTCATGTCCCAAATTTCCCAGAATGTCTTCGGTATATGCCTGTACCTTAGGGCAACTCCAAACTGGCCCTGTCCCATAATGATCACAGATCACAAGCCAGGGGTTAATTTGCAATTTCCCATCCATTGGTCCAGATCCCATTTGAGTAGAGTTAGGGAAGAACTTCATTTCATATGCATGGGGAGTCTGTAATCTCCGAGACACATATCTGTCCCTCCAACATGTTTTGTTTATATCAAATACATTATTAGTTGATTAGGTAGCTGTAGTTCAGGAAATGTAGACTTAAACTGGCAGCATTACGTTTAATCCATGATTTGGTGATGACCACTATGTCAAGGTTTTGGGTGGCTAGGAAAAAGTGGAGTTGCTCCAGCATTATGTAGAGTAACAATTATTTGAGATAGGGTGTCAGTGTAATTGATATGTGCAATGGGGTCAGAGCTAGTTTCAGTGAAGCTTCTGATTATGAGGCTGTTTAGCAGAGCAGTTAGACTTATGATGGATTTCAGGAATTTGGTCTAAAGGGATCTGTATGGGGAATTCCAGTGGGTATGGGAGGACTAGGGGATGTTCATAGGTTCTTACTAGGCTATTGCTCTGTGAGGAAATTATGATGCCTAGCTTTACAGTCTGTTGGTAGTTTTTAGCACTTATATTTTTTGTACAAATAACCCAGAGATGGGCAGAACAAGGATATGTTGGAACACTATATGTTTTCCCTCTCCATTAGGGATAATGGTCTTAAACCAGTGGATGAATTTCATGGCCATCCATTTGTCCAAAATTATATTTGAATAGAGTAAGAGAAGTACTTTGCTTTATGTGGAGAGAAAGGCAGGTCATTAGAAGTGGAACTCTGTGTGATGCATGCATATCCCCCCACCGTGTTCTAGTTATGTTGCAGAAGAGATTGAGATCCCTTGAGTGGGTGTTTATGTCACCAATAGACTTGTGAATGTGTAATAGATCTGACAGGACAGAGTCTGTTGAGGCTGTATATATCTGAGGTAGAGGTCATCACACAGTAGCCTATGTGATACTTAGAAGAGGGGCAAGGCTTTGAGATGGTCTACATAGTTTTTATGATTTAAGCACTTGATTTTCTTAGTGGGGAAGTGTTGAGGTCATTGCATTTGTGACAAGTGTTTAGAAAAGTACATATCAAAAGTGGCATTATACTCGGTGATTGGCCTAATGAGTGCCGACTTGAGTGGAAGGAGTACATGCTAGGACCTAGATGCCATATTCTTAGAAATAAGCTGCACAATGAAAAAGGACTTCCCTAGAAGAGTGGATATGTGGTGATCAAAGAACAGTTTGTTGTCAACATAGATTTACAGATCCCTGCCTATAGGATCAATTTTCAGGGGTGCATTGTCAATATGATAGTTACAAGGGGAGTCATGCTTACCAAATTATATCAGTATACATTTCTTGACATTTAATTTTAGTCCATTGTTTTGACACCAGCTATTTGTTTGGGATAAGATATCTTGGGGTATCATGGTGTTCTCTTAGAATTTATGATGACAAGAAGTTTTCAGTTATCTGCAAATTTAGATAGCCACTAATCCTTAACATTAGATTTGATTTCTGAGAAGTCAATGCCAAAGAAGAGTGGCTCAAGGACTAAATCCTGGTGTACACAGCTACTAAGGTCTTTTGGAGGAGGTAGAATCACCCACCCATATTTCTCAAGCTCATTTTTGATCCAGTTTGTTATCCAATGAGTTGCACAGGGATTTACATTTAACTCAGTGAATTAAATTGCTTACATGTAGGATGGTGCTGACTACCTTTGCAAAGTTGAGATATATGGTATGTACTGATTTGCCCTCATTCACTGCTACTGTGATAATGTGAGGTATTTCCAGGTACTCTAGAAGTAAGGAAGTGAATGTGTAATATATGCCAACATAACTAGCTGGAGTTTTGTAAAGAATTATGTCATTTGTATATCAAACTGGTTTGTACAGATGTTTGTGTTAAAAATATATCAACAGTGGGTCCTGCTGGACAGAAAAGAAATATGTCTGTATGTCAGACTGTATTGTAACTATTGAAATTAATATATTGTAACAGAGGATATTGGAAGATAAGAGGTTAATGTCAATCCAGCTAACTTTGAAAAATAGTCTGAAATTAAATTACCTGGTTTAGGCCATAAAGATTGTATCTCACAGTTCTGACTGCAACCAGAGATGAAATGGCTTTGAGAGCCCTGGCCTAATAACTCTGTAGGAAGAGTAGGAATGTTAAAATTGTTTTACAGCTTCCAGATGTTGTAACACATCTTAACAAATCTCTATGTGTGTGTATATTAAGACACATATGAGTGAGACCCTGGCACAAGTTTATAGTAAAGTGGGTAATGTTTGAACCAGACTCTGGTGACCAGATGTGATGTCATTCTATGTTCAGCGCTGAAATTATATTTAGATATTAGTGAGAAATATCACTCAGCACTCTATTATTGGAACTGACAAGACCACTCACCCACATTATCTTGCCTTGCTGTAGTAAGTAACTTAACTAGGGAACAATAATTCTTTAATCAGTCAGGAAAATATAGTGAGAATAGTTAGGTATTGTTTTTCTGTATCTGTGTGAATCTATCCATCTTTATTATTTTTAATATTTCCTGTAGCTGAAGCTCTGGTGTTTATTGTGAATAGATATTCAGTATTTTCATGTTTTTTATTATGTTTTATTAAATATATGTAAACTTTTCTTTGTGGCTGGTATTTTTATAGAATATTTTAACCTTTGAGAGTACTTATATTTATTTGGTGACACTGTGGCCACTCCTGAAAGCCTTGCTATTTGGTCAGCATTACCATTGGTTTTAGTATTAATTTCATTCAGTAAAATTGGGTACCCTGGCAAGAGCCTTAGTGTGGCTGGCTTTGTGGGTGTTCTGATGGTGGTGTATCTACCTTATAGCCTGGGCAATGGTGGTAGAGCTAGTAAAGCTGTGTCAGCCTTCCAACAGGGACACTGAGAGCACTGATCTCACAGAGAGGGTGGTGGAGGACTTGGCTTGGAACACCCAGCTAAGGGCTTAACTCGAAAGCTATGTCAGTGGGGAGTCTTATTTGAGGTCTGGAGAGAGAGAAACCCAACTACAGGACTGAAGTTTGCTCCCTGTGTGCTCTTAGGTGAAATTGTGCTTGGTGCAAAGAGCTGCATATGGAAATACTATGTATATCCATTTTTGTTCCAACTGAACATTCCTTACCAGTGTTAATGGTGAGGATTGAGGCTCCTGGATTACTGGCCCAGAGGAGGGATGTCACAGCTACAGTAACTTTTTCAAAGAACTCGACCAGGTTAAGTAGATAGGTACTATCTTGCATCAGAAGTCTGTAAGTTACCTTTATCCTTACTTATTAATTCAATAATTATCCTTTCTATAGCTGTACAGGTGTGGCTGGTCAGGCTTATTAGTCTATAATTATCTGGGTCCAGTGAAGTCCCACCTTTCTGCAAGGAAATGACTGTTGCCATCCTCCATTCATTTGGCATAAAGCCTGTTCTGAGGCTGATATTGAATAACCTCTGTAGATGTGGTCTGGCAAGTCATGACCAGTAGGCAGCCTGGTATGTTATTTGGCCCCATAGAAGCAGTTTTCTTGGCCTTGATATCTACTTGAGAACTTGTTCTTGGGATATTTTAGGGACATGTGATCTGAGAATATTGAAGGGAAGAGGAGAGGAGATGAAATTTGAACTAAATTTGTCTGCTAATAGATTACCATGTCCTATGAGTCTAAGTATGTGGTATCATTCACTATTATTTCTGCAAACTGCTGGACATTGTTTTGGAGGTTTCTCAGATTGTTAAAAAAAGGCTTTGTAGTTATTCTTTGCAAGGGTGGCTATCTTTACCCTACATCTGGTTTTGGTTGATTTGATCAGGACCCAAAGTTCTTTGTTTAGTTTATCAAGATAGTTTTTGGCATCTTGAGAGTTACATTTATTTTTGTATACAATGATTTTTTTCTTTTTTTTATTATAGAGCCTGTTTGTATTAAGGTTCCACCATAGTTAGTTATTTTTAATTTGCCATTGCATTTATTTCTGAGAGGCACAAATGCACCTATGCAGATATCTTCTTGGGTTGTCAAGATGTAAGGAGAGTTTGAATTTAGGTAGGGCATCACTCAGTTTAAATAGATTAGCTTTCACATAGTCTCTGAATACTGAGAGATTGGAAGCTGCTTCAGGCTTCAGTGTTAGGTGAATGTGACTGATTTGTGGTCTGATTTACCATGGGCGAAGTTACAATTGGTCGGAATCAAAGTTTTACCATATTGGTGTGGATGAAATCCAAGATTTTGTCAAGACAGTTTGTACTGATGAAACCCAGACATTTCTGGGCATACATTTTTGAGACTGTATAAGTCTCAGAGTTTATGAAGGGTAGTCGAAGTCTCCTTGGAGAATGACGTTTGGTTTAATAAATAGATGGCTTAATATATATGGACTCCATACTAGTCAAATAGGTAGTGTGGGCCATGGGCGACATAGAAGGAGTCCTGTAGTTAGCTATGATATGATAAGGAGTTTTGTTAATAGTAAGTTAGATATGGAGGAGTTCTGGGTCATTATCCTGTCTACTGAGTCTGGTGGTGAAGTATTTTTTTTAAGAATATGGAGCCATCACTGCCTTCAGTGCCTTTGATTAATGTTATGGGCCTGAATGTATGACAGGCATTGAAACCATGCACTGATGGAGTGCTTTTATTGGTGTTCAACCAAGTCTCTGTGATGATGCATGTAAATATGTTTTCCATGGTAATGAGTGCTTGTGGGGAGTGGAGTTTTTGATAAGGTTCCAAGTACTGAACAACATTACCTTAATGTTATCTGGATTCTGTTTTGTTAAGTTGGGAGTTTTAGAAGACTGGCATTTCATAAAAAAGGCATGGGGAGGGAATGACAATTTAGCCAGTATACAAAAGCCTTGGTGAGAGAGGTGCAACCCATCCCTGACAAAGCAGTTAGGATTATCTTCCAACTCCTCTCAGGCTGATATATGTTGTGCTTCCTTTGAATAGCATCAGAAGCTAATCTAGTTCTTGAAACAATAATCATTTGCTTGTATTGTGGCATCATTTTTGGGGATAGCAGGGTGCTGCTCAGGAACAGATTCATACCAGCCTCAGACACATATTCTGAGAGCTCCATCATGTCTCTCTTCATATGTCCCAAGGAGGTACATCTCAAGTCATTTACACCCGTTTGTACTATGACTGAATCATATATGTACTTATGGTGCAAGGACTTGAGCTGGTGTACTGTGGAGAATCCTGGTGCTTGATAGGCAATTGACTGTGACCTTCTCCTTGCAGAGCATGAGAAGTGAACACCGGTGTGCCTCCCTGTGCAGGCCTCTATGACTAGGATATTGGCTTGTATGGTGAGAGTGGTGTACCAGTTTTCCTCCCTATGCATTGCCCTATGACTAGGATATTGGATTGTATGGTGAGAGTGGTGCATTAGTGTGCCCTATGCAGTCCCCTGTGACTAGGATATTGGATTGTATGTGGCCAGAGTGGTGCACCAGTGTGCCTCCCAATGCAGTCCCCTATGACTAGCATATTGAATTGTATGGCCAGAGTGGTGCACCAATGTGCCTCCCTACTCAGGCCCCTATGACTAGGATATTGGATTGTATAGCAAATTGCCTGACAAACTCAGTGTAAGTCAGTGTGACTTTTAGATGTATGTTTCAGGGCAGGTGCTGCCTGTGTTATGTGTTTGTGACATTACTGAGGGTACTTCTTTCTCAGTGGTTTAAGTAGTAGGTGGTTGTCAGTAAACATGAGACAATTGCTACATTGTCGCAGGATGCCCATTGCAACCAGGCTGGCTACAGAGACTGTGGGAAAGTGCAAAGACATGGCTCCATGTACTTACTAATGTGGGCTGTAGGGGGAGTTGTGCCTGTGGAATTGGTAGTTGATTTACTGGAGGTGCTATCTATATAAAATGAACAATTGTAAGTCTAGACATGACGAGCAACAGGCAGTCTCACACAAATCAGAACCTCTGGGAGCTGAGGATAGCAGGTTATATAGAAAAAGTAAGGCTCTAAATACGTGTGTCTATACAGTACAGTGTTTGTCCTCCTGTGTGATGAGAAGCGTAAAGCTAAATTGCCCTGTTTATTGCATGGAAAATACGCATCAAAAAGATGAGTACAGCAAAACAACCAATAGCAATGCACTTGAATTTAGTCTTAGTAGCAAGTAATGCCCCTAACTAGCCTGGGAACCTGCTTCTGCCAGCTGAAATAACCAGTAAACTAATTGCAGCAAAAACGTACTAATTTGGCCTCTTACTATGTTCGCCAAAAATGATAAATAGTGTTGGTTAGCCTGTTGGTTACTACTAATGCTGGTCTCACTACAAGTACAGTCAACTTGGAATTAATGTCCCTTTTCTCCTTATCTCACCAGAAGTAAATCAGTGGGACTAATCCCAAGATGGTCCTTAAGACGCAAGTGACAGACTCTTTGGTGGTCAGCAGCTTGTCCCAGATACTTTATGGGTCTCCAGGCTTGTTGCAGCTTTTTCCTAGCAGATGCCCTGGATAGCACATATAGCTCAGTGCTAGAGAGCTAAGCTGCACAATGCATTGATTAAATATGTTGACCGTGAATCTGAGCATTGCGTTAGGTGGTGTGTTACGTTGTTACTTGAAGAAGTCTGAATTAGTTACACTGATGGTTATCATGTATTTAAGAGGTAATGGGAATAAGTATTGTTCCTTTGGTAAGGGTCAGACCATGGGAAATAGAATTAGGCAAAGAAGAGCTGTTCTCATTGGAGTTACCGTTACTTTGGTGGCATTAACATTTTTTGGAAGTTTATCAATTTCCTTTGGGGGCTATGAGTGGATAATGGGATCAATCTGAGTGACATATGATGAGGAATGATATTTTAGATAAGAAAAGGTTAGTTTGTGAGTGTTGAGGGAGTACTAGGTTTAGTTTGAAACCTCACTTACCATCCTGCCTACTTCCACACAAAAACAGACCTCAACCATATACACCTTCACATCATACTCCAATACTAAATCCACCCCTAATTACCTTCTTCCCAGATTTCACAGACTATCTCACCTCAAATATATCCCACCCTCAGATAAAAAACCTAAACTTCTAACCTTACCAAACAATAACATAATAGACAAACTAGGTAATCCCACCTTACTAGATGGTGACATTCACCCCAACCCAGGCCCAACCGACCTCACCCCTCAAATATGCTCTTCAAATCTTAAACATCAACTCCTCATTGGGCACCTTAACATTCAAAGTATAAACAATAAAATACCCCACCTTCATGCCCTCCTAGAGACCCACTCTTTCGACATTCTATGCCTCTCAGAAACCTGGCTTAAATCAAGCACCAAGGATTCTGAGATAATACCCCAAGGCTATAACATACTTAGACAAGACCGAGCAAAACGTAAGGGTGGTAGAGTAGCAATCCTTTTTAAAAATCAACTTAACATTACTACTCTACCAACATGTCCTAACCAGGATAGCAAAATAGAAGCCATTACAACTAAACTCCAACTAAATGCTAAAAAAGCCCTTTATATCATATGCTTATATCTACCTCCAGGTAACAATATTCCAATATTAGAAGACTTTCTTAGTTGGGTTTCTACCACCTACCCACAAGAAACAATAATCCTAGGTGACTTTAACATAGATTGGAGTAATATTAATGCTGAAAATCCATCCGCTCATATTAATCTACACAGTTTCTCCCAAACTATCACCTCTACCACCAGAATAAATAAGCACACTAAAAGAGAAAGCATATTAGATTGGATACTCACAAACAATAATAACAAAATATATAACGTAGGTACCTTGCCAGATGATATCAGTGATCACTTCCTAACTTATATTTCTAGAGAAAAGTCAGATTGTGTAAGTACCCCTAATATCCAACAAATTCGCTCTACCAAGAATTTTAATATTAACCTTTTTCAGGCTGAACTCAGCATCTGTAACTGGAACTCCTTAAAAACACTTCCTCTTGATGATGCAGTTATATTCTTTAATACTACTTTCCTAGCCATTCTTGATAGACATGCTCCAGAGAGATCCATTAGAATGAAGTCAAAAACTGCCCCTTGGCTTTCCAAAGACACTAAAAAACTCATCCTTACTAGAAATAAAGTCTGGACCAAATGGAGATGCCACAGAAATAACCCAGATTTCCTTTACTTCCGCCAGCTTAGAAATCAAGCTAAAAAAGCTGTAGTCTCAGACAAGAAAAAATACTACTGTGAACTTCAGCAAACACATCTTAACAACTCCAAACAATTTTGGTTATCTGTTAACAGACTCCTCTCCCAGGTACTGCCAAAACTCCCTCCCCACTAAATGCCAACCCAGACACTCCTCTCCTGACTGCTAATACTTTTAACTCTTTGTTCTCAGAAACTATTCAATCCTAGGTATACAAAGGAATACCAACAACTACTACCCCCCAAACAACCCAGCTAGCTCTTCTTACAACTTCTCTCTAAAACCTACATCTACTTCTTACATCTATAAACTCATTCACAAACTGAAACCTTGTACTCCTTCAGCTGATAAGCTACCCTCACTTTTCCTCCAAAAGCAGCCAAAGAAATCATACCCTATATCCATACTCATAAACAGAACTATCCAAGAAGGATCCATCCCAGAAATCTGGAAAGTCTCTCACATTATTCCTCTACATAAAGGAGGAAACTCTACTGACTACTCCAACTATAGACCAATTGCTCTACTCTCACCCCTAGCAAAAATTATGGAAAAATGCATTCACCAGCAACTAGTACAATATCTGTCTCTTCACAACATAATAGCTCCATGTCAGCATGGCTTTAGACCTCATCACAGCACCACCACTGCCCTTCTTTCTTTTACAGATACTATCAACAAAAATCGCAACAATAATCTTCTCTCTTCTGCTCTTTTCATTGATCTCTCAAAAGCATTCGACATGGTCAATCACTCTCTCTTAACCAACATTCTTGAATCTCTATCACCGACAAGCTGACTGTAAAGTGGTTCACTTCGGATCTTAGCAACAGGCAGCAAGCAGTCATATGGGAAAACCATATCTCTTCTCTTTTGCCTATTTCCATCGGAGTTCCTCAGGGCTCCATTCTTGGTCCCCTTCTTTCTCTCTCTTCATCAATGATCTTCACTCTGCTATCCCACAAGCAACATGCATTCAATATGCAGACGATTCAACCCTTATCTGTTCTGCTCCTTCCACCACAGAACTGATCTCACTCACCCAAAACGTATTTAATACTGCTGAAACATGGTTCTCAAAACGATTCCTCCTACTTAACGCCAAAAAAACTAAACTCCTCCTTTTCACCCCCACCTCTCGCACCACCCCCCTACACTTCTCCATCTCCTCTAACACAAACACTATCATCACACCTGACTCTACTACAAAACTGCTAGGTATAACTATCGACAACAATCTCTCCTTCAACCAACACATTAACTACACTATCAAATTAGTTAACAGAAAAATAGGATCCCTATATAGAATTAAATCTTTTCTCACCCCTGCAACTAGAACCAAAATAGCCCAATCACATCTCTTATCTTCACTTCTATATGCTTCATCTATTTATACCAATCTTAAAAAAAGCAATCTAGCTAAATTAACAACCTGCTACAATAATATTGCCCGCTTTGCCACTGGCAATCCCTTCATAACCCACCACTGTCTAAACCTAAAACTTCTAGGCTGGCTTGAATTCCAAAACTACTTGCTTATCCCTCAACTCTCGATTGCTCATAATATACTTTATCAACCTGACCACACACCAATACTTTCCCAACTGATAATCCCCTATAACAATCTCAACTCCCTACGCTCATCTCATAAACTAATGGCCAAAGCAATAAAGTCAAACAACTTTGCCGGTGACTGTCTTTTCACTAATACTATAGGTAGGAGCTGGAATCTTCTTCCTACTGACATAACTCTGACTACATCTTTGCCTCTTTTCAAACAGAAAATTAAACTATACTTCCAAAACCACTGGCTCTGTTCCTGCAACACACCTGACTAAATTATTTTATTTATTACCCTCTTACTCCTCTACTCCTTACCTCTCCACTCCAACTTCTGTTTATGATCCTACCTCTATTAAAACTATAAGTATGATACCTCTCTGTAAATTTGTTGAACTTGAATAATGATATCTTTCTTATTTTAAAATGAGAAACTTGTTACTTTTCTGGTTGTATACCTCCCTTGCAATGTTTTAATGATGTATTTTCCTGAGAAAATTCTTTTTGATTTTGAAATGTACTAGTAGATAGTGGAGCTTTTCTCCTCGGGCCTCTGCTGAAAATGGACTTGTTATCCAGCCAGACTAGCCCGGTCAACAAATGTAAAATAAAATAAATAAAATAAAATAGTAGTGGTAAGGCATTTGTAAGAACCTTGATCAGTTGTTTGGGACAGTAAGAAATGTATATGGTACAGTTTTAAGGGTGTGTTTAAGACAGAATGGCTTGGGGGGATGTTAGGGAGAGCTCAGTAGGTATTTAGGTAGAGAGAAGTGGGTACAGCTGGGGATTGGGGTGGATGAAACGAAGTAGGCTACTCCTTTTGTGTTAGCAGGAGGTAATCACTGTGCATGTGCAGAAAATCAGCTCATGTACAGGTAGTTGTGCAGATAGTGTTTATGAACATAGACTACAAAACTAAATCTGTTTCTGTACAATGTTAAATATCACTGTGATTCAGTGAAAAGTATTTATGAAAATCATACACGAGTATAATCACGGCAAACTGTTTCATCTGGACTTTTGTGCCTCTTTTTTATGCTCAGCATGTTTAACACAACCAGGTCACTTTATATGGTTCAATATCACATGCTCAAATGCTATGAACCCAAATGCCAGAATCCAGAAGATGAAAGACTAGACTGAAATACATAAAGTTTAAAATTTACTAACATGTAAATGTTCTGCTTATCTTTGGGTTATTTCATTATTTATTTATTTGTACTTAAAATATAAGGGCTGAAAACTTAATGGAAATGTGTGGCTAGGCTTCTAAAGATCCTTAGAGATCAACAGCCTAGTATGTACATATAAACTGATCTACAAACCTCACTACATCAACAGGCATTTATTTAGTGATCAGATCCTAACAGTATAAGCTGCACGTTAGTGTGGTTAGTATGCTTTTTAAATATAACATATATTTCTGGTTCCATGAGTTAGATCAGCAGGAAATGACAGGCAGTTTTTATATTCTTTTCACAATATTGTTTCAGAGCGCCTGTACAGTGCACCAGTACAGAAACTTATTTCAAAATCACATTGACTAATTCAGTCTGTGATGTGAAAATGTAAGAGAATAGTACTTATGTTAGTATTCAGTGAATATATAAGAAGCAATAAAATTATAGATAATATATTTTCTGTAGTGTAATATGCCCACATTAATGGCAACATGGCGATAGGAACAATATTTTAGAAAGAATTGAACTTAGATGGATTCTAAGAATGCAAGCTCATTTATATTCAGGACTTAATGTTGCTGTCTGTATAAAACCTGAATTAGTAGCTAGGGGCAGCAGAAAAATCAAGAAATCCTGATTGTTTTATTGATTTCAATTGTTTTTAATTGTTATTGTTTGATTGTTTAATAAGCTGTAATTGGTGCATTTGTTTTCGTAACAAGATGGTATATAAGTGTCTTTTGAGCAGTGTTATTTAGGATCTGATGAAGTGTAGTCAGCTACGTGAAAGCACTTATCCTTCTGTATGTTCTAAACTGATGTTTCTGTTTCATTAAAATTGGAAGCCTTAGCCGTGGTGGTCGTTTTGGTTTTGTTTTGTTGGTAACATTCTTAACCACTGTAGATGGACTGCATGTGGGGTGCTGTGCTCCTACAGATTTTTTTTGCTCGAACTGAAATTTTTGCACTTTCTTCATAGGTTTATAGGTGTGTACTAGGGTAATGGCCCTGGAGCCTTTACAAGTCTAGCCCATAGGATTACCCTGGCATCGTGCCACACAACCTTAGTTCCCAGTGCCTCTATCGAGTAGAACCACTGGATTGATCCCCGGGGTGAATTTTCTATTTTCCATTCACTCATCAAGATTTCTCTTGAAGAGGGCCAGTGAGGTGCTCTGTTTGACATGTATGGGAAGTCTGTTCCAGAGCATGGGCAGTCTCTGGGTTATGGATCTGTCCCTCCAGCATGTTCTGTTATGTGTGGTAATGAGGTAGAGTTCTCTGGAGCATGTGGTGTGGAGGGATTGAGATTTCTTTAGCTGTAGCATTTCTAACAGAGTTGGGTCAGACACGGCTTTGTAAGTCAAGCAGAGATTGCCTCTAAGTAGGCAATATGAGACAGAGAATACATTTTTGAGTTTGTCCATATAGGACAAGTGTTTAAGGTCAAGAATCCTCTTTGTGAGGTAATTTTGTGGCCTCTCCAGTTGTTGCAGGTGTCTAGTGAGGTACATGCTAAATGGGGCATTGTACTCGATGATTGGCCTAATGAAGGAAGAGTAGAGGGAGGCAATGACCTCTTTTTTCCTGTATGCAAAACCCTTATTAATGAGATGTGCCACATAGAAGGACTTTCTGACCACAGTGGCAATGTGGTGGTCAAAAGAGCGGTTGCTGTCAGCCTGTGCTCCCAGATCCCTTATAACGCCTTCTGTGTTCAGTGGACTACCATCGATGTGGTAATTCATGGGAACTGGGTTTTTCCCAAAGGGGATGACAACACATTTTTTGACATTGAGCTTAAGGCCATGGTTCTGACACCAGTTGTTGGTCTCAGTGCGGCCTTTCTGTAGGATGTCAACATCACTTGGGGAGTTAATAATAGCTCCCAACTTGCAATTGTCTGTGAACTTTGTCAGCCAGAGTCCCTTCATGTTGGCCTGAACTTCAGAGAAGTAGATACCAAACAGGAGAGGACCCAGGAGCGAACCCTGTGGGACTCCACTCTAGACTGGTCAGCAGTCTGACTTGGAGTCAGCTACTTTCACACTGTGGGTTCTGTCTGTGAGCCAGTTTGCAACCCACCTAGTGATATACGGGTTGATGCCTAGCTTAGTGAGTTTTTCTATGATTCCTGAGTGGGGAATGGTATCAAAGGCATTGGCTAGATCAAGGTAGGCTATATGAACTACCTTGCCTTCATCCACAGCTCTGGTGACTGACTCAAAGTAGTCAACCAGGTTGAGCAGGCATGATCTACCCTTCACAAAACCAAACTGTGTGGGATCCAGCGTTTGGAGATTCTCTATATCCTTGTTTATAAGGTCTATGATGATGCGTTCCATAGCTTTGCATATCAGACTCGTCAGGCTAATAGGGCGATAATTCTCAAGGTCTGTAATCTCTCCTCCTTTGTGGAGAGGGATGACTGTAGAAGTGTGCCATTCTGTATGGACAAAGCCTGAGGTGAGGCTGTGGTTGAACAGGGCACAGAGGTGAGGTGCCAGTTCAATTTGTAGTTCTTGTAGAACACAGCCAGGGATATTGTCAGGTCCCATAGAAGCTGTATTCTTGGCCTTGGACAGTGCTGTTTCAACCTGTGCAAAAGTAGTACTGGGTGCCTGGCTGTATACTGGTATTGTGATTGATCCTTTGGGGGAGGGAGGGGTAAAGTTGCCACTGAATCTGTTTGCCAGTATATTAGCAATATCTGTTGGCTCTGTATAGGAGGTACCATTGTGCAGTAACAGAGCAAATCTGTGTATTGCTGTGGAGATTCTTTATATAACTATAGAAGGCCTTGTGGTTGTCTTTACTATCTGCTGCAATCCTGTTTTCATAGCTAGCTTTAAAGGATTTGATGAGGGATCTTAACTTTTTGTTGAGGCTGATAAGGGAGTGTTTCCACTCTTGGGACTTCACCTTATTCCACATCAGTTTCCTCCTTCTGTTGTAGAATTTGTTTATGGCAGGGGAACACCAGATTAGCTTCCTTTTTTGGAGGAGAGCATCTTGATTCTTTTGGGTATGGCGAGATCCATGCATTTGTGTACATGTTCGTACAGTGCATTGGTGAATGATTCGGCAGTCATGCAACTATTCTCCATTTGCATGGGTGCTGTGAAATAAGCCACCTCTATTTTAGGAGCTCAAAGTTAGTTTTGGAGAAGTTTGCAGGGTGGTTACCTTTGCAGGGATTGTGGTGGTGGTGGGAGGGGTGTGTATTTCCAAGGTGATTAGTTTGTGGTTGGATCTAACCAGGGAGGAGTTGACCATTAGTGTAGAGCAATGGTTGCCTATGTTAGTAATGACCAGGTCAAGGATATTGCTACCTCTAGTAGAGGTAAGAAGAAGCTGGTCCAGGGCATTGGAATTAATGAATTCCAGGAAATGTTGGGCAAGTGTATTGGTACAGGAGTAATTTTCCCAGTTAATGGAGGAGTCGTTGAAGTTGCCCAGTATATGAGTGTTAGGTTGGACCCTAATATTCTCCAAGGTGCTTAGGAATGTGGAGTGTGAGTCTTGGGACATGGTTGGGGACCTATAGCATGCTATGATCTGAACTGCTGTCTTACCCAATGTTAGCTATACCTGAAGTATCTTTAATGCATTATGTTGGGCTACCAGTCTGGAGGTGTGCACATCCTTTATGAATATGGAAACACCACTGCCTTTGGGGATTCGGTCCAAGTTCTGGAGGCCAAAAGGTGTGGAATGATTTATACCCTGGTAGTGCAGGGGTGCTTTCTGCTGCTTTAAACCAGGTCTCTGTTACAGCACAAATGTCGATGTTCTCCATTTTGAGGAAAGCTTCGAGTGAGTGCATTTTGAGATTTAGACTTATAGCATTGAGCAGCATGACCCTTAGATTGCATTTGTTTGTAGCTGTTATGGTGATAGTTTGGTCTTTGGAACACTGCTTAAAAAAGGCACATTAGGGTTGGCAAGAGGCTTGGCTGGTATCCGGAAGCCGAGGGGTGACAGATGCAGGCCATCTCTGGCAAAACATTGAGGTCTGTCAATCATGTCATCCCAGGCAGACAGATACTGTTTGTATAACCTGGGAGAATATATTTGGTATGGGATGTGTAAGGTTGGGTTTACCAGGATGGTTTTGGAGTTGCATGCAGTATTTCTGCTGATGTTGTACGTGTGTCTTCTTTTTTTTTGTTTTAGTAATCATGTATCTTAAGATTATTGTGCATCATGCTTCAGTACTTGGGATTTTAGAATTTAGGCTAGTGGTATTTATTCATCTAGCAGAGAACTATTTATTAATATGATTTTTTGACTTAGCTAAACTTTCCAGTATTTGGATGACATTTTCGTGATTGTTCTCAGAAATGTGGGAATAAGCTTTTGTCTTAAAATGAATGTGAAGATAGGTGAAGTCTGCCAGTCTAGCCAGATAGAATTCTGTAGATAATTCTGTCATTTGAAAATATTAATGTAAGCCACAGGCTTGTTCTCGTAAATGTGAAAAGACTGCATTGGATATCGAACTGTAAAAATGTAACAGTGCATTCTGCTGTAAGAAAGCTAAGTCAAGCATTCTATGACTGCCTTTGATGTTAAAATTCAGTGCCTATATGTCTACAGGGAAGCATCCTGCCTATTGTTTTAAGACCAGAGTTAATGACTAGAATTTGCATGTACAAATGTCCTTTATTGCTCTGGTTTCTGACCAGGTGTAAAGAATGTAAATTTGGATAATAATATTACACAGTAATAATTGGACACCCTTTTAAGGGCCTTTGAGTAGCTGATAATTATTAGTGGGTGGTGGCAGCCAGTACTACTTGTTAGACTGGGCAGAAAAGAGGCACAGCTGGAAAACCTGTGCCAGCCTTCCCCAGGAGTGTCTGTGTGGTTGCATAAACTCGTATCTCAAAGTGTGTGTGTGTCAGCTATTTGGGCAGGGATGTGAAGCACTGTTTGGACAGAGAGGGTGCTGGAGGATTTAGCTTGCCCACTAGGCTGAGATCTGAACTTGCTGATTGTGAATATTTTGATTATACTGCTGCTAAAAATCACTTGTTAGAATGTTTTAAGCTAACACCTGAAATGTATAGGAACATATAGGAAAAAGTTTTGTGAGTACAGACGCTAGGCATATGAAAGTGTGTGTGAATATGTTGCTGAACTGAGCACTTATTTTCATAGGTGGGTGAGTTGATGTCAGGTCACCACTTTTGAAGGGCTGGCAGACCTTTTGGTGAGGGAACTGCTTGGCAGTAGGCAGGGACACAAATTGTACCATGTTAACATGATGTAACCTTACCATGATAGGGAGGCCCTTGTGCTGAGCATTTGCAGTGGATTGCAGGAGGAGTCTGAGGGAGATCTGGTGACTGATTTCCTCAGTGAGGCTCGGACTGACACCTCAGTGGAAGGGGTACAATGTCCCAGCAGCTATCTCCTACCTAGGTCCGAGAAATCCAAGCAGTGTTACAGGAGTTTGGGGACATGTTCACTAAGAAACCAG
The DNA here is from genome assembly GCF_019279795.1 of Protopterus annectens. Taxonomy (NCBI): domain Eukaryota; kingdom Metazoa; phylum Chordata; order Ceratodontiformes; family Protopteridae; genus Protopterus; species Protopterus annectens. The sequence continues at coordinate 1,389,186,467 of NC_056732.1, forward strand.
GGTGCACCCACCTGGTGTAGCACCAGGTGGATACAGGACCCCAAAGGCGTATTAGGCAGACCCTTTATAGGGTGCCTGAGAAAGTCAAACAGACTCTGAGGGAGGAGATATAGGAGATCTTAGAACTAGGGGTAATTCAAGAGTCCAACAGTCCCTGGGCCTCCCCAGTGGTGCTGGTGCCAAAGAAGGATTGCAGCACCAGGTTTTGTGTGGACTACAGGAAAGTAAATAGTCACACAGAATCAGATGCTTACCCCATGCCTAGAGCAGCTGGGCGGGGCTAAGTATCTTACAACTGTTGATCTTACCAAGGGTTACTAGCAGGTGCCCTTGACTACCATTGCTAGAGAGAAGTCAGCCTTTGTGACTCATTTTGGCATGAATGAGTTCACAAAGATGACATTTGGGATGAAGAATGCCTAAACAACTTTCTAGAAGCTGGTAGATCATATCCTAGCAGGAGCAGGAGGGTTTGCCCTTGTTTACCTAGATGATATTGCCATCTACAGCCATTCCTAGCAAGAGCACTTTCAACATGTCAGGGAGGTGCTGGGCAGACTACAGAGAGCAGGGTTGACCATTAAACTGAGCAAATGTCAGGTGGGTATGGCAGAGGTCTCCTACATGGGACATAGAGTGGGGAGTGGTAAGATCAGGCCAGAAACTGCCAAAGTAGAAGCAATTCAGGCATGGCCTGCACCTATTACCAAAAAGCAGATGAGGGCATTCTTAGGGACAGCAGGGTACTACAGAAAGTTTGCCCCTAGTTATCGTACCATAGCTGCTCCCCCTCACAGACCTGACATGGTTGAACAGAGCCAGCCAGCAAAATGCAAAGTTGTTAAGATGGAGCCTAGGGTTGCAAGCATATGATATATCAGTGCAGCACTGCAGTGGGATTAGCAGTGCCAATGCAGATGGGCTCTCAAGACAGGGAATGATAGATCTAACCCTCTCAAGCAGCATTTCTCAAGGGTCACTTGAAAAACTAGCTTGAGTTCTCCAGGGGGGAGATGTGTGAATATAGGTGAAGGCTGCAAGTCTAGCCAGATAGAATTCTGTAGATAATTCTGTCATTTGTAAATATTAATGTAAGCCACAGGCTTGTTCTCTTAAATGTGAAAATACTGCATTGGATATTGAACTGTAAAAATTTAACAACAGTGCACTCTGCTGTAAGAAAGCTAAGTCAAGCATTCTATGACTGTCTTTGATGTTAAAATTCGGAAACGATATGTCTAGAGGGAGGCATCCTGCCTATTGTTTTAAGACCAGAGTTAATGACTAGAATTTGCATGTACAAATGTCCTTTACTGCTCTGGTTTCTGACCAGATGTAAAGAATGTAAATGTAGTTTCTGTTAGCCTGTGAACACCAGAGAAGTATGAAGAATGATGCCATGTGAAGCAGCGTTGTGTTATCAATTTAAAGAGAGAGAATCAGAGAGCTCAGAGCATTTTGTCTTGAGAACATCCAACATCACCAGCACTACTTTGCTCTATATGTAAGTTATTTAAAACTGTGTTTTCTCCTAGAAATAGCTAGGAATTAGTAGGATTAGACTAAGTGTTTTTCTGTGATATCAGAAATTTTCTATGGTATTATTTTAAGTATTTCTCTGTGATCTCTGAACTCTTGACTAGCACTGTGTAGTAAGAATTATTGCCTTGTGTTTTTATTATTTATTATTAAATATTTTTAAACCTTTCAGCTGTGGCTGTTTTGTGTAGGGATAACTTAAGCTCTAAGAGTACATTGCATGTATATAGTGATGCTGTACCAAGTCACTCCAAATAAGTCTTGACTGTTAGGTCACACTTACCATTTGGATAATAATATTGAACAGTAATAACTGGATACCCTATTAAGGGCCTTTGAGTAGTTGATAAATATTAGTGGGTGGTGGCAGATGGTACTACCTTTTAGACTGGGCAGAAAAGTTGGTCAGATGGAGAACTTGTGCCAGCCTTCCCCAGGAGTGTCTGTGTGGTTGCATAAACTCTTATCTCAAAGTGTGTGTGTGTGTGTGTGTGTGTGTGTGTGTGTGTGTGTGTGTGTGTGTGTGTGTGTGTGTGTGTGTGTGAGTGCTACTTGGACAGAGACACAAAGCACTGGTTGGACAGAGAGGGTGCTGGAGGTGTTAGCCTGCTCACTAGGCTGAGATCTGGACTCTATAGCTGTGCCAGGGACCTGAAGGGAAAGGGAACAACTAGCCCTAGACTTACTGTGATCTCTGTGTGCTCTTAAGGGAAATTGTACTTTACTGTGTATGTATTTATTATCCTTTCCCTATATGGACGCCCCTCACTGGTGTTAGTGGTGAGGCTTGAGGCTCCTTGATTGCTGGGCCAGTACACGGATGTCACACGGGATATAAAAGGTTTTCACTCACACTGTGAACAAACCTGAATCACTACCCGCCATACCACCCTAGTAATGTTTGCTGTCCTTAACCCTAGCCCTGCCCCTAACAATACACACTGCCTTAAAAATACTCATTCCATAAAACTACCAAAGCGCAAAATGCTTGGACACATACCACACACATCAACACACATCCATAACACAAAATGTATTCCCTAATCTAGTTCTTACTCTAACCCTAACCTGTAAACAGTTGCACACCACTAAATCCATCCTGTTCCTTGCATTTACTCTAGCCCTAACTTGCAAACACTCTCACGCACACAGACTCCTAACTCTAATACCAAAATTTAAAATATATCTGAAAGTTTCTGCATTAGAAACAAACGCCTCACATATATATTTTATTTTTATATTATTAGTGTTTGTACTTTGTTGACCAGGTTAGACCTAGTAGGCCAATGGCCTCATTTTAAACCGTACTTATGTAAGTGTGTGTGTGTGTGTGTGTGTGTGTGTGTGTGTGTGTGTGTGTGTGTGTGTGTGTCTGTGTGTGTGTGTATCTGCTACCAGTAATCAGTCCATGGAGAAGTTCATGTGCTTTACTTTGGCACATTTTCATTGACAAATCACATTAACACACTACAGGACAAGCTCTGAGGCTAATCCTCAGAACATCCAAACAAAATGCTTTTTGCAGTGGAGAAAGATCTCTTGCATCGCACCCTGCTAATTAAATATACTAACTCTGAGACTGCACAACACCCTGAGAAAGGGCATATCCCCCTACACTGGGGACTGTTGATTGGGCACAGCTGTCGACCATCTGTGTGTGTCAACCAACATGGGTTGACAATACAGATCGGCCATCCACATTTTCAATTTACAGTGGGACTCCCATATCTATCTATCTTTCTATCTATCTATCTATCTATCTATCTATCTATCTATCTATCTATCTATCTATCTATCATATATGCAAGAGTGTGTGTGTGTATATGTGTATAAATGTTTATTCATTTATTGACTAGGTAAACCTACTAGGCACAAGTATTTGTCAGTAATTGTCTGGAAGTACTGTCTCCTTAAATTACTTGCTTAGATTTATTCAGTTTGCAACCAGAGATTGATGGAATCAGACCTGAGATCCATATATTTTGTTAGAGTCTGGAGTAAGTTCCATGAATTTCAGTCATTACATATGTTCATGGAAAGATGAATGTTAATATCTCAGTATCATGTTCAAAAACTTCAGAGCCGAAGCACTTGACTGGCAGCAGTCCTTTCCTTGGATGTAACAGCTCTAAAGACAGTGTTCATAGCATTCCAGAAAAATAAATGAGGCAGTAGTCTGAAAAGGACTTGATACTGACATCTGTTTGGTTTAGATCCAAGTGTTGGTAACTTCGGTGCCAAGTGACCCAAGATATCCTTTCAACAAAACACTAGTTTTCACAAGCAGCTGATACATAATACATCACTTCTTCTAATCCCCGTGGCATCTAGTGCCTTTCAACACCTATGAGTTTTCCTTGTGAAGATACTCTTGCATTTCACTTTCTATAATAAAAGCCAGTTACCCTGAGGTTGAGCTGATTGCTTAATTTGCCTCTTATCCATTATTGCTATGGAAGTGTGTACATATAAATGATGTTTATTATATTTTTTCGTATGTATAAAGTTTTCCTTAGTTATTCATTTTGTACATTTTTAATTTGTATTTTTCCACTAGTCTTTTAATTTAGTTTAGCATTAAGTCATGGTGATTATTCAGCATCTGTTTTCAAGTGTCTTTCCTTGCAGAAGTGTACATGTGGGAACATTGTGCCCAGTTTAGTGTAATGGTACTGTACTCTAGGTGGAATATCAGAGAGCATGGTTATGTCCTCCTGCAGTACAACAGTATTTAATAAAAAATGCCAGAAATGCTCAGACAGTCAGCAGCCCCATGGCATAGGGGGATTAGGCCCTTAATGCACTGTAGATGACCTTACTTATGATTGGCAGCAGAGGAGCTAGACGAGACATAGCGGGAGGATGGGAATAAGTGTCCAACATTGGACTGACCATCCTTTGGGGAGGGAAGCAGCTTTGACTCACTTCAGAAAAGCAGTGTTATGATCCTGGCAGGCTCTGAGGTGCATAAACAGTGTGCCATTGGGTTGGGAGATTACACATCTATATAAGAAAGCATGCACCTCCTGAAGGTAGCCATAGCAGAGCTTCCAAGGCTGGTGTGGGATGGTGTGTTAGTGCATACTGTCTGGCAGCAGTATGGTGCTGCACCAGCATCAGTGATCTCCTCATTTCACCATACCTGGAATGGGTATAGCCACGGTAGGCTAAAGATGGACTAGTAGACCCAGTGAATTTGGAGATGAGCTGGTAAAAGTTGATGATCCGCTGTGGGAGCTAAAACAATTGGGAGGCTACAAAACCTTGTCAGAAGAACATGCCTCATCATATAGGTGTACAGCGTTACCATTAGAATAATTAAATAACAGGGTTCAAGGTGAACATGCATCCTCCTAAAAACATTATATTTGTGTTTTTATTTTTATTTTAAATTTTAAGTTGATCAAGATTTTGACTTTCATAATTTTTTGTTTTAGAAGTCAGCTTTTTGATCACTGACTTTGTAAATAAGAACCATAAGGGATGGGTGTAAAATATCAAATGTTATTTTAGTTTGTAAGCCCATGATTTAGTATTTTCCAGTAAGGCAAATTCCACTGGACCATGCTGTGGTGGGAGGGCTTCACCTCCCATAATCTCCCTTGTATTTATCCAAATTTCGAGAGCTCAATTACTTAAGGCAAGGAAGAAAAAGAAGATCAGCACAACAGGTTTAAACTGTTACTAATCTTTGATGCTATAGGAGTCACAAAAATCCTAGCGTAAGTATTGAATGGTTGAGTCACATCCTGTGCTGGAAGCCAAATTCTGGCTCCTCAAGAACATGGATAACTACTCTACACAAGTTTACCCTAGTCTTTAAAATCTGTGTTTGACATAATAAACCCTCAGTTCAGGAATAAGGCCTTTGAAATGGTGTTGAGAAGGTAGAAGTAGTTGTTGATCAGTTAGCTATCTGCTGAGATTTATTAGGAGCTGCAGAATGCTCCCTTTCCTAATGCGTACCTGTCTGGTACGAAAAACAAAATTGGAGATCATTTCAGACCCTCAGATTTGTTGTTAGAGGCCTGTCTCCATTAGATTTTACAAACCCTAGAAGCAAGTATCATTCAACCAATGAGATTGCTTTTGAAAGACTAGAGTCCACAAAGCAACAGTGACTTCGTTATAATGTGCTTAAGCCTAAGTACTCTACAAATTTAATGAGAGGCGCACAAGGTAGATAAATCAGTATAAATAAGAGAAAATACACAATTATGTAGACCAGATTATGCAAAGCCATATGCACCCAGAGCAGACTGCATAAATGCAACAGTACATACTATAAATTAAATGTATAAGAAAAAATGCTTGAGCTGAAGTTTCACATAAGAAACAAAATGTTAAAAGCCATATAACCCAAACTTCATATGATTTCAGATACAATATAGAAACAGTCCTGTGCTGGTTTGTAATTTATTGATCTTTACTGTTAAAAAGAGGTGCAATTGCGAGTGATAGTGAGCGACATCTTCATTCTGCTTCTTTATTCGTTTGCAGCTGAATATGGATTCCTTAAATGAGTATGCCATTAACGATATGCTGAAGCACAAGTATCTTTTACATTCTGCTAAATCCTATGTATATTTAAAGGTTACACCTGATAACATTGGTGATCTGTGCTCCTCATGTCAAAGTTGGATGATTTGCTTAGGTTCATATGTTGGCCCAATGCCTATATAAGCCTAGCCAAAGGTACCCTGGCTTTCACCACTCAAGAAAATTATTTTCCTGTGCCACTGTCAAGCAGAGCCAAAGAAGTGATCCCCGGGGTGAATTTCCTATCTTCCATCCAATCATCAAGATTTTTCTTGAAGAGTGCTAATGAGGAAGTTTGCTTGACCCAGATAGGTAGTTTTTTCCAGAGTATGGGAAGTCTCTGGGACAGGAATCTATCCCTCCAGCATGTTCTGTTTATTGTGGTGACGAGGTTTAGGCCCCTAGAGCATGTAGCTCGTAGGGATTGGGATTTCTTTAAGTGAAGCATGTCTAAAAGCTCTAGGTTTGACATAGCTTTGTGTGATAGGCAGAGACTGCCTCTGAGTAAGCGATATGCAATGGAGAAAAGCTGCAGTTTTTTGAGACGGTCTGCATAAGGCATCTCTTTGAGGCCAGTAATCCTCTTTGTGAGGTATTTCTGTGGCCTTTCCAGTTGTTGTAGATGTCTTGTGAGGTACATACCAAAAGGGGCATTGTACTCTATAATGGGTCTAATGAGTGATGAGTAGAGGGGAACAATGACCTCTTTTTTCCTGGATGAGAAACCTTTTGTGATGAGGTGTGTCACATAGAAGGATTTCCTGACTACTGTGGTGATGTGATTATCAAAGGAGAGACTACTGTCCACCTGTGTCCCAAGGTCTCTTATCACACTTTCGGTGTTAAGTAGACTACCACCTATGTGGTAGTTCATGGGTACTGAGTTTTTACCAAAAGGGATGACAATGCGCATTTTGGCATTGAGCTTGAGGCCATGGCTTTGACACCAGGCATCTGTCTCAGCGAGGCCCTTTTGTAGGATGTCCACATCTTTTGGAGTTTTGATTATGGCTCCTAGTTTGCAGTCATCTGCGAACTTCATTAGCCAAAGACCTTCTGCATTGGCCTGTACTTCAGAGAAGTAGATACCAAACAGGAGAGGACCCAGGACTGAACCCTGTGGTACTCCACTTGTCACTGGTCTGAAATTGGATTTGGAGTCTGCTACTTTCACAGTGTGGGTTCTGTCAGTGAGCCAGTTGGCAACCCATCTTGTGACATAGGGATTTATACCTAGTTTAGTGAGTTTATCTATAATTCCAGAGTGGGGGATGGTGTCGAAAGCCTTGGCGAGATCTAGATAGGCTGTGTGAACCACCTTACCCTCATCTACAGCTTTGGTGACTGCTTCAAAGAAGTCTATCAGGTTTAGGAGACATGATCTGCCTTTTACAAACCCGAAATGGGTGGGGTCCTGAGTTTGGAGATTACCAGTGTCATTGTTTATAAGTTCCATGATGATACGCTCCATAGCCTTGCAGACCAGGCTCATTAGGCTAATGGGGCAGTAGTTTCCGGGGTCTGTGGTGGCTCCCCCTTTGCGGAGTGGGATAACTGTCGCTGTGTGCCATTCAGTGGGCACATAGCCTGAGGTGAGGCTATGATTGAACATGGTACTTAGGTGGGGTGCCAGTTTGTTCTGTACTTCATGTAGAACACAGCCTGGGATGTCGTCAGGTCCCATGGATGCTGTGTTCTTGGCTTTGGATAGTGTGTTTTTTACCTGTGCAGCCATGATTACAGGAACTTTGCATTCTTCTGGTATAGAGATGGGCCCTTTAGGGGATGACAGGGGGGTAAAGTTAGCACTGAACCTATCTGCCAGGATGTTGGCAAAATCAGTTGGTTCTGTATACTTAGTGCCATTGTGCTGTAACTCAGAGCAGATCTGAGTGTTGCCATTGAGATTCTTGACATAGCTATAGAATGCTTTGTGGTTGTCTTTAGAGTCAGTGGCGATTTTGTTTTCATAACTAGCTTTGGGGGATTTTATGAGGGATCTCAGCTTCTTACTGAGGCTGACCAGGGAGTTTCTCCAATCATGGGATTTTACTGTTTTTTTGCAACAGTTTCTTTCTTCTGTTGTAGAGTTTGTTTATAGCAGGGGGCCACCAGATCGACTTCCTTTTTTTGCAGGCTAGCATCTTTGTTCTGTTAGGGATTGCACGATCCATGCACTCATGTAAGTGCTTATAAAGTGCATTTGTGTAGGATTCAGCAGTCATACCTCTATTGTCCATCAGCATGGGTGTCGTGAAGTTTGCCACTTCTGTTTTAAGAAGCGTGAAGTTGGCTTTGGAGAAATTTTTTTACTGTGGTTGTCTAGGGTGATTAGCTTGTGGTCGGATCTGACCATCGAGGAATTGACCTCTGCTGTGGAGTACCAGTTGCCCATGTTGGCTTACAGTTATTAGTAGTAAATCTAGACTTACTGATGACAATTGCATTTGTGCAACTGGCACAGCTTGGAGAACTGTTGTTACGTATATTAATGACTGGACTGATGAGACAAATAATGTTAGGCAAAGAGCAAATAGAACACATTTAGGAAGGAAGGAAGGAAGTGTCTGTTGTCTATAAAGATCACTAAACCCCTATTGAATAAGATAATGCCACTGACAGCTTTGGAATTCTGGATTCAAGTATTCAACAATCTGAGGATTCAGAGCATACAGAAAAAAATAAAAAAAGAACAGAAAGTGGGAAGGTTACAACAAATAACTAGGAAGAAAAAGACATTGATTAATGTCTATAAAGCAAAGAGAAAACATACTACAAGACAATGCTTTGGTACGTAACACACAGATTACATGGAATGGTATGATTTTTCTACCAGAAAAACTTCAGTCTACAGAAAAAGCCATCATTTTTTCCAAAAGAGAATGCAGAAAAAGAGGCAAGGGGCAGGTGAAAAGGAAGGAATCAAAACTGCAAGTGGAAGGATTGAAGAACATTACTGTAAGGAAAAATGAGGAGAAAGACTGAAGCTATCAACATTGTTCAAACTATGGAAATACAAAGCCAGCTGGATGAGAATTGTATGTAAATGTAATAAACAATGAAACGAGTGGGATTAATAAGACTAATGGTGACAAAGATCATTCCTTTCTAACAACTGACAGAGAAAATATTACTGAATTAGAAGTTGAAGGTTCTTCAGATCTTGACAGAAAAAATATTCTTGTAATTGGAAATTCAATTATTAGAGGAACTGATGCTTACATTTGCAGAGAAGATAATAAACATTGAATAGTGTTATGCTTGCCAGAAGCAAAAATCGAGGATGTGAGAAAGGTCCTAGAATACCTTAATATTAGGAAGTACGGATCTATTTTTATTCATGTTGGTACAGATGATCTAATCCACAAGGCCTGTCTGTTGGTAGGGAGCTAACTACACTGTTAGGTAGCATTGTTTGTACGGGTGTTAGGATGTTCACAAATCATATATACAAAATATACATAAATATAGCGTTTAGTACACCGTACAAGATACTTCTGCTTTATCAAATCATTAATGTCATATTCATTTAATGAATCCATATTCAGCTGTAAACAAATAAAGAATTCTGAAGGAAAAGGATAATCAAATCAGTTACCACAGAATTCAGAGATTTTAAATGAACTTCTATGGGAAAAATCACACAAAGAATGTACAACTATGTCATCATGAATGAAAGGACTTTTTGGGTAAATATCTACATGAAAAAAGTATCCAGTTTTAAATGGAAATGTGCAGAGTACCTCAGCCTAAGTTTGGGTACACATGTTTCAACAGGGTGTCGTGCTGTTGTCAAGATAAGGGAAGAGAATTTTTGCTACAGATATTATGCAATATTTGACAAACACAAGACAGAATTTTTGCCAGGTCAAAAATTTAACAGTTCACAGATAGCAAAATTTGATGTATCTCTGATGGTTGTTAATGCTAGGAGCATTAATAATAAAGTTTTTTTTTTTTTTTGGAAAATTTGCTACGTTCCCACAAGATTGATGTTGTTATTGTTTGTGAAACATGGTTAAAGAACAATGACTAGAAACCAGCTCTGTCAGGGTATAAATGTTTTTACTGTAACAGACATTCTAACAAAAAATCAGGTGGAGGTTTTATGACAGGGATTAAAGATGGTTATCAGACTGTGATTACTACATGTTCTGTGATAACACTAATGTTATCGACTGTGTAGCTGTGATAGTAAAGACAACCTTGAAACACATAATTGTTGGAGTGTATAGTCTACCAAAGTCAAGTGCTGATGACCTAGATGAATTCATACATTTCTTGCATGAACAAAGGAACGTAGAATAATAGTGGCTGGGGACTTAAATTTACCAGAAACAAACTGGAATAATATTAATTCAACAACTTTAGTGTCTCTTGTCTCATGCATTCAAAAGATACGATGAAGCAGTGTATGGGTTCAAGATATTTTTTATACATAAACATGACAGAAACTGTAATTAGAACTTGTATTTAAGCTCACTGTTTTACACATTACTTCAGACACACTCACATGTGCATCTCCTTTCATGACTACATTCACTTTGGCTGACTATACAAAATGGCACTGTTCTTGCACATGCTCAGTTCTTATATCCTGTCATTTCTCCATTTATCTAACCTAGATCCGGATCTCCTTTGTCCTAATCTCTATCCGAAAAGTAGTACTCTGCACAACATGTCTGCTACTAATTTGTTAATTTATGTAAATATTTATAGACTCTCCATCTGTCCCTTTTCCCCCCTTCTTCATTCTTTTTTAGCAGTCTTTCTACAGTAAATAATAAGTCATAATAATTCAGCACCATTGTTTATTTCTTGTCAAATTGCCTCTGCATTACTATTCTTCATGATAATTGTTCCCTTAGTTGCTTGCATGCTTTTTTGTTATTTGTTAGCTACTAGTTTATTAGTGGAGCTTTTCTCCTCGGGCCTCTGCTGAAAATGGACATGTATCCAGCCAGACTAGCCCGGTCAACAAATGTAAAATAAAATAAAATAAATAAGTAAAATATATGCACATGCTATCTAGCTACAGTGGCTGACTGGGAACAATGTACTCAATGATCTACATCCTACCTCTTTGATTTGTTCGATATGTAATAGGAGAACAAGACTATCTACATGCTAGATAACATTTCAGTATTAATAACAAATCAGAACTCAAGTCCAAGTCACTGTGTATCTCAGAACAGGTCTAGAAATTCTACCCGATTTGGTCACATAAAAACTTTGACTGGGCTTAGCAACAGGGACAGTCTCTGGGGAATTCTTCTCAATAGGAACTTCAGGAATTACATCAGAAATATTCGAGGCAAGTACACTGTCCTCTGAAATCTGAACAAGTGAAGGATCACTCTGAAAAGCAGAGTCTTTGGCACAGGCAATTTGCTGCATCACTGGTTCAGAAACTGGAAGTATATGTCTTCAGTTTTTTCTAAAATCAATTCCTTCCGATTGCACAATATAAGATCTGTTTTTCACAGATATTGATAATTCCCACATGGTCATATCCTTTAGATGTTTGCATTCTTACGATCTCTCCTTGTCTTAATGGTCTAAGAGGTTTTCTAGATTTATTGTAGTACAACTTTTGTGATTGGTGTTTTTAGAAAAGTTGAGTCTTGACCACTCTGCTGTTCATAGTATTTGGAATCATTGTTTACTGATCGGCAAGCTTGTACATGTGTGTCTAGACATTAATCTCTCAGCAGGTGAACCAAGCAAGTTATCTCAGGGAATGTTTCAGAGATTGAGTAGGTTAAGCAAAACATCAGTACCATCTCTCTTGGATTTCTCTAACAAACATTTCACACTTTGAACTGCACACTCAGCTAACTCATTAGACTGGATACTCAGGACTACTACTACATGGACAAAGTCCCAAGACACAGCACATTTCTTTAACTGCTGACTTGTAAGCTGCGTACCATTGTCAGATACAACTTTGTGCAGACTACCATGGGCAGAAAAACATCTCTTCAATTTTGTGATTACAGTGCTGGACATTAAGTTAGGAAGAACATCAATTTCAAACCAATTCCAGTAAGAGTCTACTAACACTAAGTAATGCTGACCATTCCATTTGAAAATATCAGGAGCAACTGTTGACCATGGTAATTCAGGAATCTGATTTAGCTGAATTGGTTGTTTTTGTTGGCGCGATCTAGTACCATTGCAAATAGAACATGATAGAGTTTCCTTCTCTATATCATTTGACATAGAAGGCCAAAATACTATGCCTCTTGCCTTTCTTTTGGTTGAATCAGTTCCTGGGTGACCATAATGTAAAATCTGGATATATTCCTATTGTAATGCTGTAGGAATAACTACTTTAAGACCTTTCATGATGATGTCATTTTCCATCATGAGCTTGTCTCGGTAAAGAAAATACTTCTGCATGTCAAGTGGTAAACTGGTTTGTCCAACTGGCCAACCTTGACTGATAAAATGTTTCAGCTTCTAAAGAATAGGGTCTAAAGCTGTGTGATTTCTGAGTTCATCAAGACATGACGAGGAAAAAATTTTGACTTCCATGACTTCAGTGTCTGCTTTCTCATTACCATGCTGTTCTGTTGTTTGTCAAGGCACTCTTGACAAAACATTTTCAAGGTAAAGATATTTGCCTTTTGTATAAACAATATTAAAATTGAACTTTTGCAATTTTAACATCATGCATTGCAAGGGTGCTGGGGCTAAATGTATCGGCTTTTTTAGAATTGTCACTAGAGGTTGGTGATTAGTCTGTATTGGAACAGATTTTCCATAAATATAATCATAGAACTTTGTACTTGCAAACACAACTACCAAAAGCTCTTTTTCAATTTGCGCATACTGCATCTCAGTTTGGGTTAAAGTTCTGGATGGATAGGCTACTGGTATACCTTCTTTAAGACATGTTGCACCAAGACTAAACTTAGAAGCATCACATGAAAGAGTGACTGGGTTGTGAACATCATAATATCTCAATATGGGTGGACTGGCAGTTTTCTGTTTCAGAATGTGAAATGCTCTTTGGTGTTGTGCTAACCAGGACCAGTTTACATTTTTGCATGTCATCTCACGTAAAGGTGCTGAAAGCTCACAAAGGTCTGGGAGGAACTTTCCAAAATAGTTGACCATACCTAGAAAACGTTGCAAAGATGTGACACTGTCTGGAACTGACATCTCAAGAATTGCTGCTTGCTTAGCTGGATCTGGTTGTAAGCCAGAACTTGTAAACCAATGACCCACGTAACTTCTCTCAGCTTGAGTTTGCGTTTTTGAGGATTCAGTTTAAGATTGACTTCATGTGCACAATCTAGAACTTTCTTGAGGTTTCTATTATGTTCGTCTTCACCAATGCCCCCTACAATAATGTTGTCTACTATGATAGCACATGGATAACCTGAAAAGATTTGTTCCATCACACATTGAAATACTTCACTGGCAGAATTTATCCCAAATGGCTTTCTCAAGAATCTATATCTACCAAATGGTGTACTGAAAGTGGTTAACAATGCAGATCTGTGATCCAGCAAAATTTGCCAAAATGAACTCTTTGCATCTAAGACTGAAAAAATAGTGGCATTTGGCATGAGAACAACTACTTCTTCTACTATGCACATTGGAGGATGAGGATATTGAAGCACTTTGTTTAAATCTCTTGGATCAATACTTATTCGAATATCATCTGTGCTTTTCTTATGAGCTACAACCATGGCAGACACCCATTCAGTTGGTTCTTTTACTGATGTAATCACACCTAAATTCACCATTTTGCCTAGTGCTGTTGTCACTTTCCTCTGCATTGCTACTGGAACCTTCCTGGCTGGTCTGACAAACTTCATGGTTTAACTACATGGAATATGTGACTGGAAGTTTACCAAGCTTGTCTTTGAAAATAACAGCATATTCATAAAAAATATTCTGTGTAAAACTATTCTGTCTACTGTAAGATCTATAGGCTTCCCATTAATCTGAATAGTACAAAACATTTCACCCTTTGCTGCCAACTGATAATCTACTGTGTTAACAGTTTCACCAATCACAGAGACCCCATCAACATAAAAAGTTTGCTCTTGGCATTCTATCTCATCTACTTGCTTTTTTGGATGGTGTCTTTTAATAAAAGTATGTGCCACTTTATACTTGCAAAGCCTTTTGAAATTATTCCACTTTTTACATTTGTGACATTGCTGACCAAAAGCTAAGCACTTTTCTCATTTAGGTTCATGGTTGCCTCCACAATTATGACAGTTAACAATAAGGTTGTTTTTTGTTGCTGCTGCGGCCGCATTTGGTTTATAGTTAGAGTTAGAAGTTGCCACACCCTTCCATTTATATCTCCATTTGCATTCAATCTTATGTTGCATACTATTAACGTTCGCACTGTTAGTTACTGCAAGAGCATACTTCTCATTTGTAAGCATATCTGTGTGCTTTTCTGTAAGCTCATATATTTGACAAATCTCTATGGCTTTGATCAATGTTAAATCACTATCTCGAAGCAAAATCTGTCTCTCCACATCATTAACGCCACACACGTCTGTCCTTTATTATCTCATCTCGCAAATCACCAAATCTACATGTTTTTGCTTTATTTCTCAAGTCAATAGTATATGCTGTTATAGTTTCGCCAGGTTTTTGATTTCTTGTGTAAAACATGTGCCTTTCCATTGTAATATGCATTTGTTGGTTACACATTTCTCTAAATTTACATTTTAAGCACTCGGTGTCTTCTCGCATTTCAGCCTGCATCACAATATGGCAGTTTCTCCTACTCTGCATACACAGCAGCTGCATACACAAATGAACATTCCTTCTTAATGGCTTCCAAACCTGCTAAATTAAGAAGAATGAAAGATTTTGTATGTGCATCTGTAACAGAAAAAGCAGCCCGTATGAAAATATCATATTCTTGTTCAAACACTCTCCAATTCTCAGCTATACTGTTATCAAACACCAGTGGTTCAGGTCTGCGAAATTCTTTTGCCATAACAACAAAATTAATTTAATAAGCATAGACCAGATGTTTCTAATTATGTTTGAATACATAAAAATCACTTGGAAAAGGCTTCACTTTGACACAGCATATACTGCGAACATTCTAGAAACTTTGAACACTTCAAATAGCTTTAATTAATGCAAAAACTACTACATTGCAAAGAAATGTGGTCATTTAGCCTTTTCATACATTTTAACACTTTGGAAATTATTTTGAACACTTTTGTATTTATTTTGAATACTTTTATCAGTATGTTGCAATTACAGACATTTTGTTTGTCTCTATAATTATTTTGAAAGCTTTGCCTCATATTTGGTGACTGAAAAATTATTTAAATGAGTTTAAGTGCCTTTGAATAACTGCAGACCTGTTTGCGAGTTCACTCCACTTTTAACTGCGTACCTCATGGCTCATGTGTTGCTTCAACTTCGGCTCCCATTTTGGCACCATGTCGCTTCTCTCATGCATTTAAAAGAGACGATGAAGCAGTGTATGGATTCAAGATATTTATTGTACATAAACATGACAGAAACTGTAATTAGAACTTGTATTTAAACTAATTGTTTCACACATTACTTCAAACACACTCACATGTGCATCTCCATTCATGACTGCATTCTCTCTAGCTACCTGTACAAAATGGCACTGTTCTTGCACATGCTCAGTACTTATATGCACATGCTATCTAGCTACATTGGCTGAATAGGAACAATACACTTAGTAAGGAAATTATTTACAATATTGTTTAGAAAAAACAATTGCTTCAGATTGTGAAAAATCTACTAGGGAATGGAACACACTAGACATTGTTTCTCTTCCTAAAGAAATGGCAGTTTTACCATCATTGATGTGCAGTGATCATGAGGTTATAAAGTTTAATTTCTTGCTAAATAATTCTTCCAAACTGAAATCTAAACTAATACACAGAAGATTAATAATAGATTATATAGAAGCAAATATAGTTGCTATGTAAAACTAATTGGAGTGATGCATTCAGTGAAAAAACTGCAGAAGAACTGTGGAAAGTTTTGAAAGAGAAATTATTTGAATGCCAAAAAATCAAAAAAATGTTTAATATCACGTTCTAGGCATACAACTTCAGGAGGCTATAGTTCCATAAGAACAAGATATTTGATTAAGGGTTGAAAAAAAATATAAGAAATAGAAAAGAGGTCAAACCACGACTTTGAAAACTAAAATAAGCAAGATGGACAGACAAATTAAATATAATATGCGACAAGATCAAGAAAATTTTAAAGAAAATTTATATAAAGATATTGGGCATAATAGGACACCATTTTATAGATACTTAAGATGTGGTAGGAGTAAAGACATACAATTTGATAAATGGTTACAGTTTAAAATATATTCTGAGACTTCAGATTATATATATATATATATATATATATATATATATATATATATATATATATATATATATATACATATACATATAAATATATATATATATACATATATATATAAATATATATATATATATATTTACAAAATCAGCAGCTTGACTCCATAAAGGGGTGATATATTGTTCTTGTGACATCCAGGTAACCTCAGATACTGAAATCAAATTTGATTATATTGAAAAAGAACTACAGAAACTGAATCCAAACAAAGCACAGGGAGGAGATGAAATAATGACCTGAGACCACTACAGCATAAACTTACACTACCATTATATCAGTTATTTATTAGGTTATACAAATATGGGGAGATTCCGCAAGACTGGAGACATACACTTGTTAAACCTGTCTTTAAGGAAAAGGGGAATAAGACAAACCCAGTGTCTTACAGATTCATAAGTTTGCTTTCATGTTATAGACAAATAATGGGCAAGGTTATATTTGATAACTTATTGTCAGCATTGGAAAGGTTGGGACTTGAAAACATATCTCATTAGACATATGTTGAAAACAGATCCCACCTGAAACATGATGTTCTATTACAACATAATAACAGCTATGAATGAAAATTTGTGCTGTGATGTAATTTGCATCTCTATATCTATATCTATCTATCTATATATATGTATATATATATATATATATATATATATATATATATATATATATATATATATATATTTGACATGGTCTGGCATTTAGAGCCATCTCGAACCCCGCCCTATTGGAAATGCTGCAAGTCCACAAATCAAACACCACTCATGTCACACACACTCGGGACCTAAACCTAGTCTGCGACATTAATAGAACCTGGGGACAGATATGTGTCCCAGAGACTCCCCCATATGTGGAATAGACTCCCTCTTCATTTTAAGCAGAGTACTTCTCTGTCCTTTTTCAAGCACAACCTGGATTACTGGACGGGTAATAGAAAATGTATCCCTGGGATCCCTCCTGTGTCCCTGCTTGATAGGGAGGATAGGTGCTGACCTTGGAAACATAGGCGTAAAGCTTTGGCTAAGCTGGGAAGAGCCTCATGGCCAATAGCCTAGCAACTTCCTATGATCCTATGATCCTATACACAAAACACCAATCAATGAATTAGAGTAGCTAGGTATTGATGTGCCCTTGATAAGATGGATAGTTGCATGCTTTTCAAATAGGACATGGCGAGTATCATCCAACAGTTGGGCAAGTGAAATTTAAGGTCACAGTCAAAGTGTCCCACAGGGCTTTACCCTAAGCCTGTGCTTGTTTAGATTGTATCTTTCAGGTATATCTTTTACATCTGAGATGTTCTACAGTCTGTATACAAATGCCCTGAAAATGGGTAAACTGATTACATGTGTTACAGATAGGGCATGCCTGCCAAAGAACTTGACTAAATTGGTCATTCAGGCACAGAAGAATAATATGCTGATAAATACGTCAAAACTAAGCATATGGGACATACTGTAAATTGAAAGGTGAATGTTTAATGCAGCACACAGTGATTGAAACTGTAGAATCATTAAAGGACCTGGGTATATAGGTAGATTCAGCTTTGTGTTTTTCTAATCATATCAACCAATTGGTTAATGATATTTATAGAACTATAAGTTATATAAAAAGATGTAAAAAGTATAGGAAATCGGAAAGGATGAATTCATTGTTTGTTCATTACTTTAGACTTAAACTTGAGTATGGAATAACAGTATGGAAACCTTATAAGAAAACTAGCATAATAAACTGAAAAGAGTACAGTGGAATATACCAAGGGCACCCATAAATGTGAAAATGCAAATTATTATGAAAGACTAAAATACTGAACTTGTACAGTGTCTCATATAGATATTTAAGAGGAGACCTTTTCCAGATGTATAGGGCATTTAGAGACAAGTATCTCTGGGAATGGTTTGGGTTATCTAAAAGTAGTAAAGAATCATCAGACAACCTATGCTGCAAATGCTATAGGAATGAGAAGTGTACTAATTAGTTTTCTGAGAGAGTAGCTGATTCATGGAATAGACTGCCAAATTAAAGCTAGCATTAATTTAGATATTTTTAAGGACAGCCTGGATACTTATTATGGGAAGAACTGTTTTGAAATATTGGCAGGCTAGAAGGGCATTATTGTTTTTGCTTGAAATATTTGTATGTATGTATATATGTATGTATGTATGTATGTAATGAAGAACATGTTCCTCAAGCTGTCGCATATATGATAATTCCAGCAGTAAAAGCACAATTATACAAATTGCAAATGTCCAATGCAGCGACATGGTTCATTCATCCAGAGATGTTAACTAGGCATTTGTATGGCAGTAATGTTCAAAAGTCCATGTCTTTAGTTCCACACTGAATTAATATGTCAAACTGCAGATGTTAGCTGGAATTACTGGGCTCCACAATAGAGACATTCTGCTCAGTGGAATAACAGAGGGACCAGGACTTATTTCACCTCTAGAATAACAAGTAAATGCAAACAGTAAAGCTCTTGTCATAGAATCAAGCAAACTAAGACCACCGTCATGTAAAATGCTGATGTGGAGATACCCCAGAGCTGCTAAATACAGCTCAGCACCGTGAACATTGTATTGATGCACGAGAAGGGGGTTCGAAGATTACCACTATGCTGGCCTCAACAATTCAGCAATGATGGATCAGATGCAACTAACTTCAGATAAATAAAATACTGTTAAACAGAATCCAAATCTGCTTAGAAGGCAAGAAGCAGTTATAATCCAAGCACAAAAACAGAGTTTGTCCACTGGGACACCATTCACCATCATCTTGACCTTAGTATCATAGCAGTCCAACAGACAAGGTACAGCAGCAGGGGTCTTGGAAGGTTAAATGGCCATAAAATGTGTGTGACCCATATGAAGCAGTCAAAGTAACCTGGAATTATGATAATTCCAACAGGTGTTAGGGTTGGCATAATGATTAAGGTGTTTACTTTACAGATACAAGATACAGAATTTGATTCTCACCTTTGAAGAGAATTGGCTAAACTTAAATTACTCCACAAGGGCAGCTAGCCTAGTACTTATTTATGAACCTATTAGAGAGCTCTCAAAATAACTGAGAGGAATTGTTCCTTCCATGAGCAGG
Source organism: Protopterus annectens (assembly GCF_019279795.1). Lineage (NCBI taxonomy): Eukaryota > Metazoa > Chordata > Ceratodontiformes > Protopteridae > Protopterus > Protopterus annectens. Next base: position 1,389,206,042 of record NC_056732.1, read on the forward strand.
AATCTAACCCAATAATCATAGAACAATGGAGTATTTAACTGATGGATCAGGGACCTACACTTGAGCTGGTATTATCTCTGCTTGTCATCTGCATGTTTGCATGTGGTCTGTTTATTCAGGGTACAGTCTGAAGGAGGTGCATTTTCTCATTAAAAAATAGCCACAGAAGCAGTACTTTCTCAGATGAAATGGAGTTATTAGTCCAGGATTTCACAGATTTCAAAAATATGGGATATTTGAATACAGTTTTGCCCTGAAAGGGTTTAATGTCCTTATAGGAATTGCAAGAAACTAAAATGGCTAGCACTTTGTTCTTTGCTACCACATTTCAAATTGGGAAATTGTACAATTATGATACATGCCTTCACATAACCATTTCTCGTGCCCCCAGGAAATTTCTCAGGTTTACATCAGAAGTCAAGAACTTTTATTAAGAACCTTATCATTTTTAATTTTATATGGACCTTTAATTTTCTCCAAGTATATAGTTCTACACATTGCATATTTTGTGAGATTTAGACTTCACTTATTTCCTTTTTAAATTCTCCAAATATTTTTGAGTTTCTAATATTGTGACAGGAAGGGACCCCATTCCATAATCAATGCATTATTAAAGTTTGTGATATTAGTATTGTTTCAGTCCTTGACATTTGCCCAGAGTACCATTTCTGCACCAATACTGGACCCAAAATTGCCTCCTTCTGTAATTTGTATGGATTTAAATATATCAATAGCAGATGTAAGTACTTTTGAAAATTCTTTTTATTGGCCTTGTTACTCGTCCTACTACTGGAATTATCTGGGTGTCTTTATATAAATATTGCTCTAGTTTCTGAGTGCAGATCCTGGTATTTTATGATTTTGTGTCTCTCAGTATGCAGAACACTATAACTGATACATATTGCTATTTCAGTGATGATACTTTTGTCCTTTTTTTCTTACTATATCTTGCTTCTACATTATTAACTGCTGGTACTGGATTATCCCATGTGATCAAAATGTCTTCATTTTCAGTAATTCTTTGTGGTTCACCTTTCCAATGCTTCTCAGATAAATGCATGTTATAATTTTTGCACAATTCTCAGTGCTACACTGTTGACACATTGCTGTGACTTTCGGTATGTGGACCTTCAGCCATACATATATTGACTTTGGTAAACAGACCCTCAGTCATGCATATATTGACTTTCGGTATAAAGACTCTCAGCCATACGCATATTGACTTTTGGTATACAGACCCTCAGGCCTACACATATTGACTTTTGGTATAAAGGCCCTCAGTCATACGTATATTGATTCAGATTCTCAGGCATGCACATATTGACTTTCAGTATAAAGGCCCTCAGCCATACATATATTAACTTTCGGAATACAGATCCTCAGGCATGCATATACTGAGTTTCGGTATAAAGGCCCTCAGCCATACTTATATTGACTTTCGGTATACAGACCCTCAGTCAGAGGTACATTGCACCCAGTGATAAGATGTGCAACTCTTTGTAGTGCTATACTACATGATCTACATTTGCCTGTATCTTCCTTAGGTTCATAGGTTGGTACTAGGCTATCTGCCCGAAGGCATTTATAAGCCTAGCCAGAATGTGTTGGCTTTTGCCGCCCCCTTAGATTAGTTCCTTGTGCTTCTGTCCAGCAGAGCCACTGAAGCGATCCCCAAGGTAAACTTTCTGTTTCCCATCCACTCGTCAAGGTTTCTTTTGAAGAATGTTAGCGAGGAGCTCTGCCTAATGTAAATTGGGATCTTGTTCCAAAGCATGGGAAGTCTCTGGGACAGGAATCTGTCCTCCAGCATGTCCTATTTATTGCTGTGGTGAGGTTTAGATCCCTAGAGCGTGTGGCTCGAGGGGATAAGGTTTTTTTTAGGTGGAGCATGTCCATCAATTCTGGGTTGGACATGGCCTTGTATGTCAGGCAAAGATCACCTCTGAGTAGGCGGTATGCAACCGAGTACAACTGGAGTTTTTTCAGTCGAGCTGCATAGGGCAACTGTTTGAGGCCAGTGATCCTCTTGGTGAGGTACTTCTGTGGTCTTTCCAGCTGTTGCAGGTGTCTTGTAAGGTACATTCCAAATGGGGCGTTGTACTCTATGATGGATCTGATGAGTGATGAGTAGAGGGGCACAATGACCTCTTTTGATCTGGATGCGAACCCTTTTGTGATTAGGTGCACCACGTAGAAGGATTTTCTAACACTTTGGCAATGTGATTATCAAAGGTGAGATTACTATCTACTTGGGTCCCCAGATCCCTTATTATGTCTTCCGTATTTAGGGGACTACCACCTATGTGGTAGTTTATGGATACTTTGTTTTTTCCAAAGGGGTGACGATGCACTTTTTGGCATTTAGCTTGAGGCCATGATTTTGACACCAGGTATTTGTCTCAGTCAGACCCTTTTGGAGGATGTCTGTGTCAGCTGGAGAGTCAATTATTGCCCCTAGTTTGCAGTCATCTGTGAATTTGGTCAGCCATAGTACTCCTGTGCTTGCCTGTACCTCTGAGAAGTATATGCCGAACAAGAGGGGTCCTAGGACTGAGCCCTAGGGAACGCCACTTGTAACTGATTTAGAGTTGGACCTAGCTCCCACAACTCTCACCATGTGGGTTCTGTCCATGAGCCAGTTGGCAACCCATCTTGTGATGTAGGGGTTTATGTTCAGGCTGGTAAGCTTGTCTTTAATACCAGAATGGGGAATGGTATCGAAGGCCTTAGCGAGGTCTAGGTAGGCTGTGTGTACCACCTTTCCCTCATCTGTAGCCTTGGTAACTGTCTCAAAGAAGTCCACCAGGTTTACGAGGCATTATCTGCCCTTAACAAAGCCAAACTGGGTAGGGTCCAGTGTTTGGAGGTTCCCAGTGTCTCTGTTAATGAGTTCCATGATGATGCGCTCCATTGCCTTGCAGACCAAGCTAGTCAGGCTTATAGGGCAATAGTTCCTGGGGTCTATTGGGGCTCCATCTTTGTGGAGCTGAATAACCATTGCTGTGTGCCACTCTATGGGTATGTAGCCTGTGGAGAGGCTGAGTTTGAGCAGTGTGTTTAGGTGAGGGGTTAGTTCGTCTTTGAGCTCATGTAGGATGCAGCCTGGGACACTGTCCGGTTCCATTGATGCTGTGTTTTTGGCTTTGGAGAGGGCTATTTTAACCTGAGTGTCTGTGATTTCAGGGACTCTACATTCTTCTGGTATGGTTATGGACCCTTTTGGGGGTGAGAGGGGGGTAAAGTTTGCACTAAACCTGTCTGCCAGGACGTTGGCGATATCAGTCGGTTCAGTGTATTTTGTGCCATTCTGCACTAACTCTGAGCAGACCTGAGCATTGCCACTTAGATTCTTGACATAGCTAAAGAATGCCTTGTAGTTATCTTTGGAGTCCTTGGCAATTTTTCTTTCAAAGCTCGCCTTGGATGATTTTATGAGGGATCGTAGTTTCTTGCTGATACTGATCAGGGATATCTTCCCTTCTTGGGATTTTACTCTTTTCTGTACTAGTTTTCTCCTTCTATTGTATAGCTTGTTTATGGCAGGAGTCCACCAGACTGGTTTCCTTTTCTTGGAGGAGTGAGTCTTGGTTTTGCTTGGGATGGCACGATCCATGCATTCTTGTAGCTGCCTTTAGAATGCATTAGTAAAGGATTTTGCAGCTTGGAGAGTGTTATCCTTCAGCATGGGGGCTTTGAAACTTTCCACCTTGGTCTTAAGTAGCGTGAAGTTTGCTTTTGAAAAGTTTTTCACAGTGGTTTTCTTGTCTGGGGGTGGAGGCGGAATATGGATATCCAAAGTGATTTGTTTGTGGTCAGATCTAACCAGCGAGGAGTTGACCTCTGGTGTGGAACACCGGTTGCCCATGTAGGTGATGACCAGGTCCAATATGTTGTCACCTGTGGTGGGAGTGTTGACCAGTTGAACCAGGGCGTTTGAGTTTATAAATTCTAGGAAAAGTTGGGCAAGGGAGTTAGTACTAGAGTAGTTTTCCCAGTTAATGTTTGGGTAATTGAAATCACCCAATATTAGAGTGTTTGGTAGGACCTTTATGTTTCTCAGTGTTTCCAGAAACATGGAATGGGGGTCCTGGGACATGGTGGGTGATCTGTAGCAAGCTACAATTTGAGTTGCAGTTTTTCCCATTGTTAGTTGCACGTGTATGATCTCTGAAGCATCGCGCTGTGCCACTAACCTGGAGGTGTGGGTATCCTTGATGAATATAGATACGCCCCCGCCTTTTGTATTTTGGTTTGGGTTTTGTGGCCGAAATGTATGGTATGAGTTGTAGCCTGGTAGTGCTGGGGTGCTCTCTGAAGCCTTAAACCAGGTTTCTGTTACTGCACATATATTGATTTTCTCCATACTGAGGAGTGCCTCGAGTGTGTGCATTTTGAGGTTTAGACTTCTGGCATTGAGTGGCATTACCCTCAATTTTTTTGTTACTTGTGCTATTTATGGTGGTGAGTTTGTCTTTTGAGCCTTGCCTAAAAAAGGCATTATGGGGGTGGCAAGAGCCTTGGCCAGTATTCGAAAGCCTAAGGGTGACAGGTGCAAGCCGTCTCTAGCGAAGCAGCGTGGCTTGTCGAGCATGTCATCCCAGGCGGACAGACACTGGATCCCCTTTGAATGACACCAGAAACTTAGCCAATTGTTGAAATCGAGAATTCTTTCTTTATACCCTGGTATCATTCTTGGTGAGGGCAGGATGCTACTCAGGGTCAGGGTCATACCGGCCTGGGTTACGTGATCAGAGAGCTCTTCCATGTCTCTCTTCATGTAGTCCAGGGAGGTACGTCTCTGGTCATTCACACCAACATGGACAATGACAGAGTCATAGTTGTACTTGTTCTGGAGTGACCTGAGTGCTCGTGTTATGTGGTGGATCCTGGTACCCGACAGGCAGCTAACAGTAACCTTCTCCTTATTCAGCCTAGTGAGTGGGACATCAGTGTGCCTGACTATAGAGTCACCTATTACTAGTATATCGGGTATGTTATTTTGCCTTAAGGGCTGTGATTGCATTGCACACTGGTTTTGTAAAGTATGTGTTTCATGGTTTGTGTTGGGGGGTGCAGGTTGCTTGGATGTTTGCTTTGGAGGTCTCTGTTGGTTTTGCAGATTTTTATTTAGAGCCTCAGAGTATGTTTTCATGTATTTATGTGTGTTTTTGCCGGTGCTGGTTTAATAGGTCTATGTAAGACTGGTAGTGTGATGCAAGTATTTCTCTTCTCCATTTGACTGTCTGATCCAGTCTTGGGTTGAGAGACCTTAGCCTCTAGCTTGGCTATATAACTGCATCTCTCGCATGTATTAGTGTTTGGTGGTAGGAGGAGGGGGATATTTGTGTACATGAGGCAGTTGTAAGATTGCCTCAAAATGCCCAGATTCACCAGTTGGACTGGAGAGTACACCTGAAACTGCCCTTTGGACATACCTGGATAGGTACAATGAACTGTTTTACTGGATGGCTGGTAAGGTCGAATAGAGAGCCTTGTCCTTCTGTACAGTACAGGAGGGTCTAGTGCTAGGGTTTATAAGTGCTTGCTATACGTTTTGAGCAAGTGCAGGGCTGAGAAATTAATAGTTTGAGTGCTTAAGTTGAAAGTTTGTCTAGTTCCAAGGGAAAAATTGAAGAGGAGACTTTGTGGAGCCGGGAATACATTTACTCTAGCTAACCGGCAATGCCCTGCACGCAAAACCGGGCAAATACGGTATTTATAGCAGGGAAAAGAAAGAGATAGAAATTAGCCCAAAATGGCCATTAAACTACTAATTTCTGGGCTGAAACCACTCCTCCAGGGACAGATAGGCTGCTCAAAGCTCCCCTCTCTCACTGGTGAACAGAAAAACTTCCTTGTATCCAAGTAAGGTATGGGCAAACACAGAGATTAATAACACAGCCCTGAATTCAGCACTAACCTGAAAACTGGACTATACTAGCTTAAAAAGGTGGAAAGCAAGTGTATATATATATATTTTTTTTTTTTCAGAAAATAAAGCAGGTTCACTCAAAAAACAGTTTAAAAGCAAGAAAAGGATACTTATTGTTATATATCACAGGTCAGAGTTGTAGTCAATGCCCCCAGTAATAAAGTAGGAAGAAACACAAATACAGTAAAAGCAGATGAATAAAGTGCAATTTATCTACACACACACACACACACACATATATATATATATATATATATATATATATATATATATATATATATAAATATATGTATATAAAACAATAGAAAATGAACAAACTGACTTAAACAAGTTACCCAATTAACCAGAAAAAAGCTCAAAACTGAGCCCTGTTCCAGCAGTCTTCAATCAGACAAGTTCTAACTGCACACCCCTGCTTACTAGGGTGCAGGGGAACCTCCTCCAAAAGAGGATGGCCTGGATCAGTGCTCAAGTTATACAAACAAAACTAGATTCAGCAGGCCAGAATCTGGTCTATGCTACAGCAACAAGGTGCACCAATTTCAGAAAGAAACAGTTCAAATAAGTAGTCACAATAAGCCCGTGACCAGAAATTCCCAGCTCAGAAGGGCAGAATCCATTCTCTCCTCCCACAAGAGTGCAGACCACAAACCTTCTTAATGTAGAATAACTGGCCTGAAGCCCAAGTGCTTAAGCCAGAACTAATACACTTTTAGAATAGCAGACACTGGGCCTTCAATCAGCAATTCCCAGCTTAGAAGGATGTAAGCTACCTGTCCTGCCACAACAGTGTAGACCACAAATCTTCTTAATGTAAAACAGCCTGTATGAAGCCCAAGTGCTTAAACCAAAAGACTTAGAATAATAATTACAATTTAATCAGGCTACAACCAAGCAGTAATAAATGTCCATTGCCCCATAGGCTATGATTGGTCTTTATATATATAATAATTTTTCTGAATATTTTTTATCAGCATGTTAGAATTATTTTTTATCATCAATATGATTGAATGCAGTTTGTTTATTAGGTTTGGTTATTCAAATGTTTTTTATCATTATTAACTGGATACCCTTGGTTCATATAAGTATTCAGCACGGGTAGGTTATGCCTGGGGCTTTTGTATAACGATTTATTTTATTCCTTTCACAGGTTTATCAGTTCATATTATTATTTGTTTGTTAAATATTTTTTTGTTTAATTATCTAATACTCAGTGACTATTTACTGGGTGGCTAGATGATGGTCTTTTGCACCTAGACGGAGTGGGCTGAACGAGTTTAACGGGTATTTAGCCCTTTTATTTCTCATGGTCGCTATGACTGAGACAGTATATAACATTTTTGAAAAGGGTCATTTATTCACTTTCTAGGTGTAGCACTGTGTCTTTAAATCAGGGGAGGAGTTTAAGATTCTACCTACGAGTGGTTTGAAGACGGTAAAGTGTCATTTTGGTATAGTCTATCATTTTATATTTCTTTTTCAGTAGTCGTTGTATTGACATGACATATTTATTTATATGCTAGTTGTAATCAAATTGCAACGATGACCAGGATAAGCTGTTTTAGTTTGTCTATCAATTTATATTTATTTGTTCAATTGTCAATATTTAGTATGGTAACTAAATGTTATACCGGTCAAGATACATATGTTGTCAATGAATATTCCTGTTGTGATTTATACCGGATCGCCAGTTAGGATGGATTTTTTTAGTTTTTCATAAGTTTTTTATTTGTTTTTAACGCTTCAACCTAGGTGAAACACCAGGATGTATGTTATTATTTTTACCTTTATTTTTCGCGATGCAGGTATATCGCGTAAAATTGTTTTTGTCTATTTGTATTGGCAGATTAGCATACATGGGTTACTTCTAAGTTAGTGTACTTGCTATTGTATATGAAGATTTTCAAAAAACGAGCTTTTACATCAAAGTTATGAATGTGGGACTAAATGAACTTGAATGGTCTGAGTGAATGAGGTGAATCAGGTGACTTTCATAAGGTTGTATTTAAACCATGTGGTTGAGTTTTAAATGTTTTACGTTATTTCTGAAGAAGTCGGCATTTAGCTGGTGAAAAGCCTGAATTTTAGAGCTTAAATAAAAGTGAAAATTTTGACATTCTTGGTATCTTCCTTCATCATTGTAGTTTATTTGCCATCGCACTTGGAAACTGTAACCTGCTGGTCCGGAATGCACCCTTTTGGAGTTTTATTTTTTGTTTTTTCTGTTCCGTGGTTTGTGAAGAAGTATTATGTAATAGTTCTTAGAGGGCTTGCAGACTCACTCTTAACTCATTACATCCAAATGACGCAGGTGCATCTGCAGTTAACTCCTACCGACGCCTCTAGAAGTCAAATATTGCTTGATCATATTTACAGCAATAATTTCAAAACCATGCTATGTACAAGGTTTTAAAAGATTTTGTCTAAAGCTTACACAATAGCAAACTCAACTGCATTAATATTTGACCTCTGTGTAGTGCATGTAGTGCACGTAAATAGATATCAACTGTTGTTTTTATGATATTAATTTATATAGATACAATTTTCACATGTTTCTAAACATCTCAGCAACTAAGTAACAAAGGCAGAACTCCTTGGCCTCACGTGAAAGCTCTCAGCTAGATTAATAAAATGCTGCTGACAGTATGTGTGTAACTTGAGTGGTTGCTGAGATATTGTAAGTTGATTACAAAATATTACAAATGTAACAGTTACTGTGACTTATAATTTATTTATTTATTTTATTTTTTATTTTACATTTGTTGACCGGGCTAGTCTAACTGGATATATGTCCATTTTCAGTAGAGGCCCAGGGAGAATAGCTCCAAGCATGAACAGTGACAAAGTTAACAATATAAAAAGACATAATAAAGCAAATACAGAGGCAGTGTTGTTCAAAGAAAAATTAAAAATGATAAACTATAACAATTTTAGTAAAAAAATTATACTAATCAATATACTACACATATGAGAAGGTATGAGCAAGAGTCAGTTAAGAGGAAAAAGAAGTTATATTTTATCTTCATATTATGAAGAAAAGGGTAATAGCTAGATTTGAAGGCATAGGTTAGAGGGGTAGAAAGGAAGGGGAAAAAGATTTCAGTCTGGGTTAGCACATGGACAGAGCCAATGAGTTTTGAGATGTTCTTTAAGATGTTTTTTAAATAGAGAAGTCGAGGCAAGGATTGATAATTCAGAAGGAAGCAGATTCCAGTTTTTACCTGCAGTGTTTGAGAAAAGTGAATCACTGGCTTTGTTGTTGGATTAATAGGGGAAACTAGAAGCTTAATAGCAGAGCGTAGTGTAGCTACATTATTATGTGGTGTAATTAGATTAGTGAGGATAGGAGTGTTGTTAGGGTGGTAAAGGATCTTTTGAGTAATAAGTAGTTGTTGACAGAGTATTTGGTTTTGCAATTCTAGCCATTCAAGTTGTTTGAGGTTGAGGCAGTGGTGAGTTTTAAAGGGGGAGCCTGTAATGAATCTAGCTATGCTATTATAACAGGTGGAGAGTTTAGAGAAGTTGTTTTTGGATAGGTTAGTATATATAACAGAGGCATAGAAGAGGGTGGAAATTAGGTGGGTCTGGGCAATAGTTTTCCTTGCAGAAGGGGTAAGGAAGGGTTTAATTCTATAAAGGGTACCAAGTTTTTTGTTGACAGACTTTATGGTGCAGTTGATATGGTCATCAAAGCTGAGACGATTATCAATTGTTACACCTAGTAGGCGGGTTGTACTGTCTGGGGTTATGTTGGTACCATTGTTAGAGGTTACAGAGAAGAATGGAGTAGGTGATTTATGGGTTGGAGTAAAAAGCAGTAGTTTTGTTTTTTTGGGATTCAGGAGTAGGCAGTGTTCCAAAAACCAGTTTTCAACATTATTAAAAACAGTTTGGTTGAGAGAGTGGAGAGAGGGTATATTCTTGGCTGAACAGATTAAGGTGGAGTCGTCAGCATATTGAATGCAGGTCGCTTGAGGTATGTTCATGTGTAGATTGTTAATAAATAAGGAAAAGAGTAGGTGACCTAAGATAGAGCCTTGAGGAACTCCAATGTTTACTGGGAGTAGTGAAGACAGACTGTTCTGCCAAAGTACTGCTTGATGTCTATTTTCCAAATACGACCTAAACCATTGTATAGATTGAGGATAGAGAGAATGGGCCTTTAGTTTGTCTAGAAGTAAGTTATGGTTAACCATATCAAAGGCTTTTGACAGGTCAATAAATAGTGCAGGGGAAAAAGAGTTATTGTTACGATTTTTGTTAATAGAGTCGGTAAAGGATAATAGGGCAGTTGATGTGCTATGGAATGGCCTAAAGCCATGTTGGCAGTTTGCTAGTAGGTTATTTTGTAGTAAGTGGTTAAGTAGTTGTTTGTGAATACATTTTTCCATTATCTTAGCTAATGGGGAGAGTAAAGCAATAGGACGAAAGTTAGAAAGCTCAGTAGAAGGTCCACCTTTATGTAGGGGGATGATGTGGGATAATTTCCATAAAGTGGGAATTTTGTCTTCTGTGATGGTTCTGTTAATAAGGATAGAGATGGGAATGTCTATGGCTTTTGCGGCAATTTGTAGGTATTCAGATGGGAGACGGTCAGCAGAAGGGGTGCAAGGTTACAATTTTTGAAGTAATTTACAGATGAGAGATGTAGATACAGGTTGTATATGAAAGGTGGGAGATGAAGTCTTGGGTATATCTAGTGGTGAAGCAGTGAAGGGTGGTAAGGAATTAGCTAGAGTTTGAATGGCTTCTGTAAAATAGTTATTAAAGGCGTCAGGGATCTGTTTGGAGTTGTTATGGTTGAAACCGGCTGGGTCTGGAGTAGTAGGGTGGCCTGGTTGAAGAAGTTTGTTTATCCCTGACCACAATTTTTGTGGAGTTTGTTGACTGATTTGTTGGAGGTGAAGGTAGAAGTCTTTTTTGTCTCTAAGAATATCTTTCTTGGTGGCATTTCTTAGCTGTTTAAAGAGGAGGTGATCTGTTGGACATTTGGTGGCTCTCCATTTAGTCCAGATTTTATTTCTGAGGAGTATCTTTTGCCTCGTTTGTTTTGTGAACCAAGGGGCAGATTTGGTTTTTATTCTAGTAGAATGATAAGGTGCATGGCAGTCAAGGATTTGAAGAAAGTTAGTATTAAAGTAGGTGACAGCCTCATCCAGTTCAAGATGGGTTAGTGGTGACCAGTCACATGCTTGTAATTCATTTAAGAAGCTGTTAGGATTGAAGATTTTTTTTGAGTGAGAGGTTCTAAGATTATGAGTAGTTGGAGTATGGACTTTTTGTCTAATAATGTAGGTAAGCATATGGTCACTGATATTGTCGGGAAGGGTTCCTCGAGTATAAGTTTCAGGGTGGCTGTTAATAAGGATCCAGTTCAGAGTAGTTTCCTTACTGCTAGGTTTGTGGATTCTAGTAGGAGTTGTTATTAATTGTGAGAATCCAAAGAGGTTTATGTGGTTAGTAGGGTTAGGAGAACTACAAGTAGACCAGTCGATGTTAAAGTCACCCAGTACACTTGACTCTTGGGGTAGTTGGGTAGAGAGTTAACTAAGTAGGTTTTCAAGAGTATTGGTATTATTACCTGGGGGAGATACGTGCAAATTAGATAGCTGGATTTGGAGGTATTGATTTGGAGTTTGGTAGTTAGGATTTCATATTTGGTGTCTGATGGTAGAAGCACATTAAAGGTTGAAATTTGGAGGTTAGATTTATAGAGAATGGCTATACCTCCACCTTTTTCGATTTTATGGTCACTTCTAAGGACATTGTAGCCAGGAGGGGTAATTTCCTGGTCTAGAGTGGTTGGTTTTAGCCAAGTTTCTGTAAGACATAAAATGTCAAATGAGTGGATATTGAGGAGAGCATGCAGGTGGGACATTTTATTGCTAATACTTCGAATGATAAGGTGAGCTATCAAGAGGGAGTTATATGATTTAGTTAATGTAGAGACCATAGGCACTGTTACATTGTCAAGGTTATTGGTATAGTCATCATTGGGGCCTGGGTTAGGATGAATATCACTGACTAGGAGGGGATGTTGCTGGGGGTGTTGTATAGCTTTAAGGAGTTTAACGAGGTTGATAAAGGTCTTTTTGGTATTGAAGTAAATAATGTGGGTTGCTCTATGATATTTAGGTAGTATATAGTTAGAGGTACAGGTTATGTTACTGTGGTTAAGGGAGTAGCTGAATGAAGATGGTAAAGTTTATTGGATGTAATGGTTTTGTTCAGGTAGAGTAAGATTTTCAATGGAGGTGAGTGAATAAGGTATGGTAAGACAGGCTATTATGGTAGTTAAGAGTAATATGTTTGTGAAAAGAGTTTTATTTATTGAGGCCATAGTAATAAGTAGATTTTGTAGGGAGTAGTTTGTGATTGGTAGGTGGTGTAGAAAAATAGAGGAGAGTGTTTCCCGAGATTGAGCAGGGTTTAAAATATGTTGGTAAGAAATTAGTGGAGGTTTGGATAGGAGTTAGTATTGGGAGGTATATTGTATAGTAAAAGGTTGGAAAGGGGAGGGAGTGATTCAAAAGAGATTTAATTAGTGCAATTTAAGAGAGATAGAGATAGGGGAGTGGTCTGGTGATGCTGGGGTCTGTGATAGGAAGAGAAACAGGGAGGGAGTGGTCAGTGAATTATAAGTGTAGGACCACTGAGGGTGGGTGGGAATTGGGGATAGGGTAGGGGAGCGGAGTAAGTCCGCAGGTCGAATGGAGCGGGGCAGAGCCAAGAAGACCAGAGCAGAGGAAAAACAGTCAGAGAGGTAGGGAGGTCAGGGCAAATCTATGCTTTAAAGGACTATAAAGTAAGGGAGTAGAGAGCTGAAAAAGGGTATAAAGTAGTGGCAAAGGGACTTGTAATGTGGAAGACTGAGGCAAAGAGACTAAGAATCTAATTTATTAACCCAGGCTAGAGTGCTAGTAAGTAATGAAGAGTGTAAGGGTACTACTGCCCTCAAGTGGACACTCACGGTACTGTTAAATAATGCTCTTTCAGAAGTAGAATGGGTAATAGTGTGGGAAATAGGAGAAGAGAGAAAAGAAAAGCAATTAGTAGATACAAGGAGGAGGGTGAGTTACAGCAGGGAGGCTAGTTTGGGAGTATTGGGGATATAGTATAGATGGCTATAGCTACTGGCTGTCCTGGCAGGGAGCATTTGCTTACACAAAAACAGTGACAGGATATTGTTCAGTTAAGCTGTAAGATGTAATGTACACATACTTCCAAATAAATAGTCCTGGTTCTCAAGGCAGTACAGTTTATGGAGGGAAAGGCTCTCATTCCTGCACTGGGAGGAGGTATCAGAAAATTAGCTGATGACTAGGAAAGTTCAGGTCTTCAGTCAGACAGCAGGACACGGACGCTGGGGGGATTCACTAGCAGGAGGGTTGTAGGCTTGAAGGGAAGTAGAGAGAAAGTGTTAAGGACACAGAGCAATGTAGACTATGCGTTAGTATAGGCAGCAGCAGTTAAGCACCATTTATAGTGATACACAGTACATACAACATATCTACAGGACTGATAGAAGTTACTGTTACAATAACCATAGAATAAAAGAGTCAATTAGGCAGCAGTGAAATTAGGCATATTCTAACACATTCAAAGCATATAGTAAATAAATGGACATCTAAAAGACACAGAAACCTTTACCTGGGCAGTAAGTGCAAATTATACAGGGGAAAAACATCATATCTGAAGCCCAAGCTTGCAATACCAATTTGTAATAGATTAAGTTATAAATTCTGAACCATCATACTTAAAAGCCACAGCTTGTAATGCCAAATTGTGATAGTCTAGGCTATATTATCTCAGTCACACAAAGTCTTATAAAAAGTAGGACTACTAGGTGGTTTAAAATCTTTTAGCCCTTCTGTAGCAAAAGCAAACAGCAGTTTATAAACATTAGCCCTTTTGTAGTGTGTAGAGTTCTGTTTTTTTTTTTTTTTTTTTTTTTTTTAAAGGCAACAGTAATAAGGTTTAAGACAGTGGTTATAGTTACTTTAGCATTCTAAGGAAACAGCAGTTAAAAACATAAGCCGTTCTGTAGTGTATAGAGTTCTGTTTTTGTTTTAAAAAAGGCTACAATAGTAAAGTTTAAGACAGAGGTTAAAGTTGCTTCAGCATTCAAAGGAATGCATACAAACAGACAACAGAGTTCGGTTTTGCAAAAGGCAATACTAATGAAATGTAAAATGAGGGTTGTATTCCTTCAGCGTTCAAAGGAACGTGCACAAAAGGCTTAAAAGGCCATAATAATGAAGTTTAAAGAGTGGTTCGTAGTTACTTCCGTGTTCAAAGGAACGCACGCAAACAAACCACAGAGTTCGGGTTTATATAAGGCAGCAGTATAAAATTCAGTTTAAGTCCTAGAACCTAAAGTATAGTGCCACTATAAAAGTTGTTTGTGCTGAACATTTTGCCGCTTATACTTCTTTCATAACTCCTATGGTTCTAGAGATATTAACATTTGTTTGAAATGTGAGGACATAATTTGAGTCTGTGAAAAGGCTTAGGCTCCACCCATTGGAAGTTACAGTGCAAACTTCCTGAGCTCCATTGGAGTGAATGAGTTAAGGAGGAGTATGTTTTTTCCATTGTTAACCAGGTTGGTGCTTATTCAGGATGTGCATTTAAATAATCTTTTAATCAGCCCCAAATCTTAGTGTAAAGGTTCTTAGTGTAACCTTTAGCCAAAAGTTAGGCATTGCATCTGGACCCAGGGTTTTCTATTTAGCAGCCTTTCTTATATTACCATTTATCATTTCCTCAGGAAGTTTCTCAGGTTTACATTAGAAGTTGAGACTTTTTAGTTAAGGACCTTGTAATTTGACATTTTACATGCAGCTTTTATTTTCATCAAGTGTGCAGTTTGCACACTGCCTGTGTTTGAAGATTAGGATCTTTTGAAATGTCATATACACCTTTTAATTTCCCTCAAGGGTGCAGCTCTGTACACTGTAGGTTCATAGGTGTTTACTAGGCTAACGATGACAAGGACCTTTTTAAACCTAGCCATGCATCCCAAATCTCTGATGAATTCTGATACCCTTGATAAGTGTAAGCATGGGCCTGGGAGATGAACCATTTACAGGTTAACTGTTTGCATCAGAGACATAGGTGCCAAACCAGGGATGAATTTCCAGTTTCCCATCCAATTATCCAAGTTGCATTTGAATTGGATTAGGGAGGAACTCTGTTTCACATGGATGGGAAGCCTGTATATATTTGAAGTTTAGGACTTTGCATATGCATCTCTATGGATAATTGGATGCTGTCAGCACCATCAGCAGAAGCTCTCATTCCTGTCTGAAAAAGAACTTTGAAGATCTTTGGAATTCTTAAAATAGCAGTTAACTTACCAAAATCCCAGCTGATGCCATCACATATTTTCTTAGGTTTAATTCTATACTCACTGTTAGCCAACATTTTTAATTTAGAAAAGGGTATTCACTGTCACAAGGAAATCCATGCTGAGTATGTGGCAATCAGGGATTTTTTCAGACAGTAGGTATGATAGTGGCAGATATCCCAGTAGCTCTCAATATATGTTTGATAATTAGGCAGTCCAAGAGATTTCTGACATCCAGGTAGAATGAAGTGGAAGGACATTTGATGGCTGAAATATCTGTGAAGATGTATATCTGGAGTAGAAAAACAAAAAAAAGAGCTTTCTGTTATCAGTCTGGATTTTGACAAAGCTTTTGATTCAGCAAATTGATCCTATTTATATAATGATCTTAAAGAGTATGACTTCTCTCTGGAGTTCAAATCTTAAGTTACTGAGTTATATAATAATTCATATTCCTTTGTCAAAATAGGTTATTTTGTCTCGAGCTCATTTAAAATTCAGAAAGGTAGAAAACAAGGTTGTCCATTGTCGCTGTTGTCTGCTCTGGTTAAATAATCTTTTGCTAATTATATCAGATCAAATAAAAACATTATAAGCATATCATTGGCAGATAATCTAATTTCAGAAATTCATCTTTTTGCAGATGATATCCTTCTCACAGTTGGTATTATAGAAACTTCATTGGTTCATATACTTTATTAATTAACAAAAAGTTAAATAATTTATTAAAAATAGCAATTTTAATTGAAAGAGCAAACAATTTAAATACATTGTTATAATAACATCAACTTGTAAAGATATGTTAAATAATTTTAATTATAATATTGATAAAATTACATAATTAAAGAATAATTGGAATATTTTTCTTTATTATGGAAGATCATCTGACTTGTAATAAATGGCAATTCTCTCCCTAATTTTTTTTTATTCAGTCATTAATATTGAATCCACCCAAAATGTTTTTAAAGAGGATTAATAATATTCTTCTTAAATTTCTTTGGTATCTGAATAAACCTAGGATGTCTTTTGATTGGCATAGGAGAAGTTGGGATGAAGGGAATATAGGTTTTCCTAATATTGAACTATATACTACTTTGGTTATTATTAAAGTAATAGCATTATGGCTTAATACATTGTATGAGTCAACATGGAAATCAATGCATGAAAAAAAATACTTAGCAACAATAAATATATTACTATGCATCACACACAAATATTATCTAATAGTTTTTATTGTTTTCTAAAAGACTATTGTATGAATGAAAATAATAGTTTATATTTTGTTCCTTTTATTCTATCTATATTTTATTCTTTTAAGGAGTTTATTTATTCTAATCACATTACTAAAACTTTTTTTTTTTATTTATTTCCTTTTGCTTATACTAATGAATGTTTAGAAAAATACAATTTTAATAAAATGTTAGAACTAAAACAAAATAACTATATAATTTATTGGTATCAATTTATAGATTGTAAGAAACCCCACTCTGCAGAAAATCTTCTTGCTAGATATACTTCAGAGTTCAATAATTGGATAATTCTGCAATTTGTAGGAAATATGTTAGTACTGAAATTAATGTGATATATGATTTGCATTTAGAATCTTTACCTGTGATTTTAGACATTGTAATTAATGTCAATGACAACTTAATAAATACTAAATCTTATTTATCCAAGGCTTATAGGATTCTCTGATCCTGTTCTTAATTATCTAATATTACACTTCAGAATTACTCTACAAATATTAATAATGAACCTTTCTCAAATGAAAAGAAAAAAATAGTTTTAAAGTCTACAGAGAAAATTACTTCTTCATTACATAGGAAATGTTTCTCTTGGAAATATTTGCATAGATCTTATATTACACCAAATAAAATTACTTTATTATATAAGACTAATAATATTAAATACTGGTGATGTGACTTAGCTATATAAGCAAACTGGGTTCATATGGTGTTTGATTGTAAGGTAATATCTCCCTTTTGGAAATAAATTAATAATTTTACTCAAGCATTATGGTCAGATAGATGTAATATTTCTAAATCACTGGTCTTATTTAATGTTCCATTTCCTGCAATTATTCCTATAGCATGAGTGCCTCTTCCCTGGTCTATTCTAGGTATAGCTAGAAAAATAATTACTAAAAATCAGAAAAATAAAAATACACCCTAATTTATTCAGTTTATTAATTTAATGAAAATAGTTTGTAAGAATGAATGATAACTATAAGGATGAGAACTTCAAATATTACATATTTTTATAAGTATTGGCTTAAATTTAGAGATCTGCTTGAAAAATATTGATAGTTTAATATGATTTGCATATTTTACTATTCAGGTTATGGACCTTTGTGTATAGTTATATATTTGTTATGTTTTTGTCTTTCTGTCCATCTTTTTCTCTTGTTAAAATTTGAATAAAAAGTTCTTATTAAAAAATGTCTATCTGAGGTGGATGACATAGGTGAACACCAGAGATCTATCTCAGGTAATATTCATTCTATATCTCATCCCATCCCTGATAATTAAGTTAGCTGCATCAGCTTTCTGAAACACTACTGCTTTTCAAGCCACTGCAATGGTTAAAATGGAATAACTCATTCAAATTTTCTCTTAGACAAAATAAAGTTAAAGGCTTTTTCAGAAAATTACATACCTTTTCTTTCTAGTATATATCACTCGTTTACAAAAGCTTGGCAGATATTTAATGCTCTAAAAATCATATACTTTTTTCTATGTAGCATATATCATTCTCTTTTAAAAATGGCTAAAGGTGTTTGCACCAGGCCAAGAGGATTCTGATAGGGTGAGTTACTCTGTTGAGTATAAGAGGACTTCCTAATTCTGACTAATCAAAACAGGGTACCTCAAACAGCATAATGTTGTTCCAAAGCTGTTGAGCATCCTCTTTGCCAAACACTCAAAGTATTGTTCATTCAGAACTTAAAAAATGCATGTGAGTAAATATATTAAATAAATAAATAAATCTGTAAGGTAAACACAAGTATTTGATAAAACTATCAAGTGCCATAGTGCATATATGGCAGTAGTTTATAAGAAGTAGTTACATCAACTTATATTGAGCTGCTTGTTAATGGGTTAATGATACAGCCATTAAAAGGCAGTGTCAGCAGTTCAGTTCTTTTTTTTTTCAAAGTATGCAGACTGAATACTAGTCAATATAATGATTGCCAGTGAGTTTATGTATTTTGGCTGAGTTTATATATTATATTTTTTCTGTACTTTGTTTCTGCACTTGAGTTTATGGAATGTGTGAGTTTATGTATATGTTGTGGACTCTCTGCTGAGGTTGCTGTCTGAGTGACTGACTAATTGATTAATTGATTGACTTATTTATTTATGTATGTATGTATGTATGTATGTATGCATGTACCTTGTTTATTTTGTTTCTGTGCTTACTTTATGGAGTTATTTACTTACTTAATTTACTTTCCTGCGTCTCAATGTTCTGAAGCTGATGATACTTTAAGTGTTTGGCAAAGAGGGTATTTGACATATTTGAAATAACATTATGACAGTCAAGGTATCCTGTTTCATTTAGAGGTTAGGAAGCCATAGAAGAATTTTGCTTCATGGCTAATCTTTTATTTATTTTTATGTATTCATTTATTAACAGTAAATGAACTGGTCATTGTCTACCCTTTTCAGCCATGAACAAGAACATAAGAGAAAGGATAAATGCAAAATATTTGGACAATTTAGAGTAGCCAGTAAACCAGCATATTTTTGGAAATGAGAGGAAACTGGAGACCATTTATTTTGTATAATGCATCCTTCAGCATGTACCTGACCAGAGACTTGAAACAGCTCGAGACATCACAGTGGTTCCTCCCAAAAATAATATAGGGAATAAACAACAAATCCAATGTGGACTGTCCCAAAGCCCTATTCCTGTACTCACTCTCCTACAGATTACTGCATAATGATCTATGCCTAGCCTACAAGACAGCCTCTAATCCCACATTTATGGATTTTTTTTGCAAATTTTCAAAAGAAATATCATTAGAAATGCCATTTATAAGGACCTAACTTTGTCTGCAACATAAACAGGGTATGTTAAAGGGATAGGTATGTGTTTCAAAGATTACCCCCTTCTCTGGAACAGGCTTCACCTCCTAATGAAGCAAAGTTCATTCCTTACCCTGTTAAAACATAACCCGGATCAGTGGCTGGGTAATCACAAATGTACCCCTGGTTTGGCATCTATGTCTCTAATAGAAAGGGGCTGCCTTTGAACACTTGATATGTACAACCCTATATTATAATAGTAAAAAATCCCTGGGGTATTGACTTCTCAGTAACATTTTGGTAAATTTGGGGCAAGCTTGGCTAGACTTAAAATGGCTCTTAGGCTGATAGCCTTGTAACTCCTATGAACCTTATTAAAACCCTCGTAGACATAGGGAGAACATATAAGCTCCTTACAAACATTGACCAGTGATAAGGACTGAACCCTGGACCGCTGAGACAGATATTGTAACCTCTGGTACAATGGAATTAGCCTTTTTCCTATGGATTTAATTTGATTTGGGAATGTCTGATATCTCTGAAGTTACTCTGCAAAATGTTATAGTTGTGGCTAAGCTTATATGCCATTTTGGCCTTTCATGTACCTGTATGTCGTAAAGCCTTGAGTCAAATACATGTTACTCATACTTCTTTTGAGAAAATTAATCAATTCCCCTTGTAGACCACTGATTCTTTCCTGGGATCTAAATTATGTGCGTGAATACTTGATTATTTCCTCCATTTGGAACAAGTTTCAAGTTAGAGAAGACTGTTTTAGTGACTCTGATTTCACCCAGAAGAATTTATGAGCTTCATTATCTATGTTACAATCATCTCTTTCAAAGCAAAACAACGGCTAATTTTCCTTTGCATAAATCTGTTATTATTAAGTTGACCAAGAAACATAAGGTATGTGTATGTTATTTAAAAACTGTTATTTAGTTCTGGGTGACAGTAAATAGTTGTATGCAATGATTTTCAGTGAGAGAAGTTGTAACTAGTTAAAAATTCTTACGTTTCAAGCTTTTCTAAATTAAAGGGCCACACAATTTGAATGACTTTGGAACCAGTTCTGAGTTATAATACATTTTTATTAATGAGTAATGTCATTACTAACTTATACCACAATGAAAGCTGTGATGGCTTCCTCCTGTTAAGATTTATCTTAATGACTGGGAGCATGTACATACATACATTGAAATCATTAGTTTCATGACAGTTATTACTTACTTTGGCAATTTCATTTACAATTTGCAATGTGTTTATTTGGTGGTACAAATCTCTTAAAGCCCATATGCTGTTTCAAATTAGGTTAACCACAGTAAAGATAACTTAAATGTTAGTTCAGAAGAGAGAATTTTGTTCAAAGTTTAGACATTGAGTTATGTAAAACAAATGATAATAAGTCTGGTACTGGATTATTTTATAAGCCAAAACAGAATAATACAAAACTATGCTATAAAGTTTTTTTACAACCTAATTATTCAGTTTTTAATGTAGTCATAACCCAGGTGTTTAAAGAGTCAAGGCTTAATACAGACGGAGGAGAATTTTAGTACACACTGGACCATGTCAGCACTAGATTCAAATATAAATGCTACCCAGACAGAGTTGTCAGTAGATGTGAAGATTCATTACATTTGTGAATAAATGTGTCAATGAATTGCTGAGTCTGCATGAGGCTAGAGTTTAATAAATATATATAGGACCATAGATAATTACCTGGTAGTGTGGTAGTCCCTTGCTTTATTTCAAAATATACCTATGGTTTAGATGGAAGGGGCATTTGGAACATTACCCTAAGATTAAGGTATTTTACTGCCAGCTTCAGATTTATCCAGTATTATTATAGGTGAAGCTCATTTTAGCCCACAAAAGAAATCTGAGCAAGAAATAGTTACTTCACAGACAGGATAAACTAGAATGGTTAGAGTAAAAACAAGGAAGAAGCATTGAGATATTGCACTTGTAATACATTTAAGCATGCTAATATGATGATTTATTATGAATGTCCAATTAATGAGAAATTGTGTTTGTTTAAAGATTGTAAAGAATGTAATGCTACCAATGCTATTTATTATATGAATGTGCACAGTGCCCAGGTTTCTATATTGGCAGTGCCATTAGAATGCTCAAAATTAGGATACAAAAGCATCTGAATAATAAACATAGCAGTAATAGAGCTTTGTGTACTCATATATTGGCCACAGATGCTAATTTTATGTTCATATTTTAAGTTTTATGTGTGATTTACAGTAATTCTAATGACATGAGATGAACATTAATGGTTGAGTAATGTGAATATAGCTTTCAGAATGTATTTAATGTCAAAAGTCACCTGGGCTAAATGAACATGCCTTGATATTCAGAAAGGGTGCAGGCATGATCACGGCCAGCCCTCCTCTGTTACCCATGAATGTGTGATGACCCTACTGCTCATTAAGAATGAATACATGGAAGTAAGAGTGTGAGGACAGCAGCTCATTAGATATCCTGCTTGTGACAGCAGCAAGGACAGCTGGTAGCAGTATGCTGAGGCTGCAGGGAAATACACGCACCAGCAGCCATCTTTACACCTCGATGATACTCTGCATGATATCATGCACAAAATAATGGCAAGATGGAGGAGTTTATGTGGCACCTTTAATGGGCCATGCAGCATTTATGCTGATCTATTTTTAACACCTTTATTAAATTATCTCTTATACATAGGCAAACATACAATTATATACAAGAAAACACACCATATTAGCATGTGTCCAGTTACATACATTATATATCACATATGTTATTTTTTATAACTATCACCAGTCTGACATTATGTAAGTTCCTCAGTTCCTGCCTTCCCTTAAACCTCACTATTCTAGAACATTATTGTGCATGTATTGTTCTCATAATTTCCATTTATTTTCTATGTAATTTGTACATTCCCTTTTCTGAAGCTCACACTTCCAGTTCTTTTATTTCTTTTACAATATCCATTATTTTAAATGCAGTTGATTTAGACTTTTATTTTCTAGTGATTTTTTGGCAGCTACCGGAATTAAACTTGCCAAGGCCTTACTATGTCTAGGCAATTCAGATCCTGTGTCCCAGATGAGAGCCTTAGTTACACCCATTTGCTCACCCAATATTTCTGACAGAGTACTCTGTAGGGATTTTAAAAATCTGCCAACTCATTACACTCTCAAAACATATGTTCCCATTTACCTCTTTTCCCCCATCACACCTCCAACATTTGCCATCTACCCAAGGAAACATTATTTAAAGTCTGCTTGGAGTATAGAAATAGCTTTGCAAACACTTCCAAGCAAAAATCCTAAATCTTCTGGACTTTGTTGCATGTTTGGGAGCCATACATATGTCCTCCCATTGTTCCCTTGTAAATTGTTTATCCAGTCTCTCTTGCCAATCTTTTCTAACCTCATCTGATTGATTCCTATAGCCATGGTGCAATATTTTATGTCATACTAATTATCTATTTTTAACAGTAACTTCTGTTCTAGATTCAACTGAAAACTCTATCAGAGCAGGTCTTTCACTTAGGATTTCCCTTTTTCTTTGTCTATACTTTGAGACCAATCACAGGTAGGGAAGGCAATCCAAATATCTTCTTGGCCTCATCCCCTTCTATTACCTTTACCTCTATAGCTATTTGTTCCCACTACCTTGGTTCCTTTGCCAGTTTTCTTCAGTAAATTCCTGTGCCCTCTTGCCTGTTCTCTGTATCCCTTTTTGCATTCATCACTACTGCAAAATCTCCTATCTATACTCTCATGTTGGCTTGTTAGGATACTTTCTGCTACTTCATGAAAATAATATTCATAATATAATAATATTCTGGATGGCTGTTATTATTCTCCTTAAGGATCTGCATCCAAAACCACACTGTCTCCTTATTTCTTCAATCTTTCCTCTGCTTGTGTTATGTATAAAAGCCTTAATTGTGTAGCTCTAAAATATCCCTTCAAATCAGGTAATCTTAAACCACCTTGTTCTAGTGGGAGGATCAGCTTATCCCACTTATCCCTTGCCTCCTTCCCCTCCCAGATAAATTCCTGTAACTCTTTATTCATTGTTGTCCACCACAACTTCTTGTTTTATCTTTATTAATTTTATATGCCAAAAAGACTTGAAACTGTCTGAAAATGTTCCTCAACACTGAGCTGTGCTTTCCTCGATTTATTAGGTACAAAATAATATCATCTGCAAATAAAGCCAGCTTTTCTTGATTACCATATCAATTATATCCTAGAATTTCTGAGTTCCTTAGTTTTTTTAACAATGGCTCTAAATATAAAGCAAATAACAAAGGGAAAGAGGACAACCTGCCCGGTTCCTGTGTTTAGACGCAACATATCAGAGTGGAAGCATTCCACTTTAATTATTACCTCCAATCCCTCATATATCCTCATAATTAACCTTATTATTATATCAGGGAATGCAAATGCTTCCATTGACCCACTCATTGAATCCCAGCCTACTCTGTCGAATGCTTTCTCTGCATCAAGACCCACCACCAACAACATTATTTTCTTACACTCTGCTTCCCTCTGAATCACCATGGTTATGTTATTGTTGTCATATGTTTGCCTCCCTTCCACAAAATCTTACTGATCTATATCTGTCAGTTCTGGCTGCACCTTTGCCATTCTTTTGGCTTTTATAGACATAGCCACTATATAATCATAGTTTAAAATGGAAATGGTTCTATATGAACTTGGGTCCAATGGGTCTTTATCGTATTTAGTTATTACAGTCATCACAGTTTTCTTCCAAAATGCTGGTGCTTCGCCTGCTTTGAAAACACTGTTAGACAAAACTTTCAAGATCTTTATCACTGTCTTTCATCCTAACTTTCAAACTTCCACAGGAATGCCATCAGTTACTTGAGATTTTCCTGCAGATTGATTTTTCATTGACAATTTTATTTCATCACCTCCCGTCTTGACAGTTAGTTGTTGAGCTTCATCTACCTCTAACCTTGGCATATTTAAATCTTCCATAAATATTTCCATATGTGCTTGTGACATCCCCACTCTGAGCCAGTAATTAAGGAGCCTCAATCCTCACCACTGACAAAGGAAAGGGATGTTCACTCAGAACAAAAATAGATGCACAGTATTTCCAGGAGCAGCTCTCTGCATGAAGCACAATTTCCTATAAGAGCACACAGGGAACATACAAGTCCAGGGTCTGGATTTCTCTCTCTGTCTTCCTCCAGGTCCCAAGTAAGACTCCCCACTGGCAGAGCCATAGAATCAAGTCTTCAACCAAGTGTCTAAGCCAAGTCCCACAGCACCCTCTCTGTGAAACCAGTGCTTCGTGTTCCTGCTCCAAGCAGCTGACATACACACTCTTTGAGATTTGATTTTCACACACACACACACACACACACACACACACACACACACACACACACACACACACACACACACACACACACACACACACACACACACACACACACACACACACACACACACACACACACACCTGGGAAGGCTGGCAGAGATTTTCTAGCTATGCCCCCTTCTGCCCAGACTATAAGGCAGTTACTGCCACCAGACACTCCAAAGCCAGCTACTCTAAGGCTCTTACAGGGTACCCAATTATATTGATCAAAATTAATATTACTACAAATGGTAGTGTTTTGACCGATGCAGTAAGGCTTTCAGAAGTGGCCACAGAGTCACCAAATAGATATAAGTACTCTCAGAGTTTAAAATATTCTCTAAAGGACCAGCCACAATGAATGTTTAAATATATTTAATAATAAATAATAAAAGAATATGAAAATACTAAATATCTATTTACAATAAACACCAGAGTTTTATTCACAGGAAATATTAAAATAACACAGATGAATAAATCCATACAGATACAGAAAAGCAGTACTTAACTAATCTCACTGTATTTCCCTGAATGATCTAAAGAATTACTATTCCCTGGTCACTTACTAGAGCAAGACCAGATGAAGTAGGTGAGGGCGTCCTTCTTTGTTAGCTTCCAAAAGCAGAGTGCCTTGAAACTTCAGTCTCATCTAGTATTAAAAAGTATAATTTTAGTGATGGATAACAGAATGACATATAGATCTGGTCATCTCACCTCTGGTTCCCATGCTACCCCTTTCCTAGCAACTGACACAGAATCTCACACATATATATCAATAACACACACACGCATATATCTTTGTTAAGATCTGTTGCAGCTTTTGTAAGTCATAAAACAATAAACACTTTCACTGTTCTTACAGGAGCTAATAAACCATTCTCCGACACAGACATTTCATCTCTGGCTGCAGTCAGAACTGTAATATACAATCTTTATGACCTAAACTAAGTAATTTAATTTCTTACTATTTTTCAAAGTTAGCTGGACTGTGATTAACCTCTTCTCTTCTAGTATCTTATTTACAACAGCACAGGCATTTTCTTTTCTGTCCAGCAGGACACACTGTTGATACATTTTTAACACAAGCAACTTTACAAATACATTTTCAACACACACATCTGTACAAATCAGGTTAATAAACAGATGACATATAATTCTTTACAAAATTCCAGCTAGCTATGCTGGCATATGTTACACATCCAGTGCCCTACTTCTCCTGGCATAGCTGGCAATACCTCACATTGTCACAGTGCTCTTTTCTAATTTCCACATTTCTCTGCTTTGTAGAAATTTTCATAACATTTCTGAAATGTCTCTAATACCTTTACAGGATCTCTGGTTATTTTATTTTTATGGGCTCCCAAAGTTTGGCAATAAGTTTTTTTTACTTTCAGTTGCCTAAGTCGCTGTGCTAAGCATTTTTGTACTCTAGTTATTATCAAAAAACAGTGATGCAGTCTTTCTAAAGTCATACATATTATCAAGATACTCTTTTATTTTCTCTTTTAGCACTCTACACTTGTTACTCTTCTTGTTCTGTGAGATTCCCCTTATTCTGCAATACTTTAACCTTTGTCAGCACCTCTAAATAATTCTTGTTACTTCTTAACCATCTCTATTTTTTCTTTTATTTCTATCTTATTTAAAGTCCACTGTCATTTTATCCCACTCACTACCTACAACTTTGGAAAACAAATGCTAACTTCTTTAATAACTCTTGAATAATTTCCACCAGCCATTCTTTAAATTCCTCTCATTTTAGTAGGTGGGAAAGCACCAGCATCTCATTTTTACTTCATTATCCTGCATTTTATCTTAGTTTTTATTGGTGCATGATCTGAAATAGTTATTGGATATGTTTCAAAGCTTTCAATTAAATGCACATATTCCTGTGAAATATAATTTTTGTCTAGTCTATCTCAGTTATTGTACCTTGGGGAATAATATATGAATTCTCTCTCTGAGTTCTTACTACTGAATTCACATCTTCTGTACCAAATATTTTCATACATTTCCTCGGAAATCTACCATCTTTTGTTGCATTTACCCTTCTAAGTCTCCCAGATACATTCTCACTGTTGCAAATCAAGTACCAGTCCCCACGTGTAGGCAATATGGGTACTGGACGTTTTGACCCTGCCGATTCACCCCCATACGATTCGCCCCCGACCTGTTCAACCCTGGATGGTTGGACCTGATGAACACATTAAAAAAATGTAAAAAAAGTTTAAACACAATTAAAACAGTAAACAGAGATTTAATACATAAAAAATGATGAACGAAAACTACGGACTGTAAAAGTAATAATCATAACATCCAGATTGCCAGGGTTACTGTAGTTCATAATTTCTGTTCAACGTACTCCTACGGATTAATGGCTGAAAGTTAAACTGTCATCTCGTTTTGCAGAGCACATAATAGGCCGTTTAGATTCACCGCTACCCCTGAAACAATGTTTTGTGGGAGATGTAGTATAGCGTAACTATTAGAGAAAATGTTTTAAAATAACTGACACGACGGGTATCTCACACAGACTACATTGCTTGTGAGGTACAAAGCAACCTATAATTTTTTTTAGGAGAGTGCAGTTGTTTGCCTGAATTTTTTAGAGCAGGTTTTCCTAATGACACTACATTACTGAAAACACTTCTAGTGTTGTACCCAGGGATCAATGAATAATTTATGGAGGTGATGTTTAATATCAATTATCAAACATTAACATTTAAAAAGACTGTGCTGAATGCCAGAATGGGAAGAAAGCAAATTGGCAAGCTTGTGAAAGTTCTCACATACAGAAAAAGATTAAGAATGTATAATTTGTTAGTGTACTGCCACCTAGTGGCAATAGTAAGATATTATAATTAAAAAAATTAAAAAGAAATATAGCTGGAGCAGAGAATCAGTTAAACATGTCGAAAATTTACTTAAAAAGAAATATCTCTATTATAAAGTATGTTATAAAGTTACAGTAGTCATAATATGTTGAAACATAACATGAGTTATTATATGTTAAAGATTTAAGTGTTATATTTATACTAACCAATGTAATAATTAAATAAAATAAAAATATTAATAAAAATATATTTACAATGAAAAATGAACAGTGTTATTACTAAATAATTGATTAATTAATAACTTAATGATAAAGTACTTAAAAGAATATATTTGGGGTCAAATAGTCTGGGGTCAACTAGTCCGGGTCGAACTGTCCACTAAAAATCGCATATACAATACATATAAATGTATACATGAAATTGTATAGAAATGCATTGGGGTCAAACCATCCAGGGACGAACAGTCCGGGGTTGAATAGTCCTACTGAAAGTTGATTACTTCCCCCCAGTTTTTTATGGTCCACTTTTTGATGGACTATTTTACTCACTCTCCTATTGTAGGCTACCATTCTATTTCTCTATCCTTTCACCTACACACTCTCCTGTTACTATTTCTACTTTACTAACCCCTTTCCTTTCTCCCTTCCATCCACACCACAACACTACTCTCCCATCTCCTCCTCCAACTGTTTCAAATATCTCTAGCCAATTATAGTAGAATACTCATAAAAATAAATGAAAAATCAACACATCCATCTTTTCTCACACTAACTATCTCACTACTACTCACTACTACCTCCCTTAATCATCTATTCACCTTTATTCACCTTCATTGAAAACAAAAAAGACCCAAGAAAAAAGAAACCCAAACTCAAAACCATCTCCAACACTTACACTACAATAACATAATGCTAATATAACATTCTCATAAATATACATATATCAACCAACACACAAAACACAACAACCCAACACCCTAAACTCAAGAAGTGTCTATCCGGTATAGTAGAATCCATAACCTATACTATCTTAAACTCTACTACTCTCTTAAAATCCAAAAAGGTGGAGGAGTTGCTATCCTATATAAAAACCTACACAATAATTAACCATAACTGCTGCAAACCACCTCTAGACAATGCAGAAATTTATCTTATCTCCAAACTTTTTATTGCTGCAATCCAATTCCATCTATAGTTATATCTGCACCCTCTAGTAAATAAACTACAATACCATGGAAAATATTTTATCCTGCTATGGCAAACCTGCTCAAGAGAAATCAAGCTTATTAGACTTCTCATTATATTAACCATCTTTCCTTATACTTATGACTCAGGAACCCTCCTGATGATTTAAGTGACCTCTTACCTATATCATCAGACATAAAACTAACTTTCCTCTCATCCATCCATTAAAAACATCAGATCTAAAAACTAAAATTCCCTTTTTTTCCAACTGGAAAAAAGCATGTAACTCAACTTCCTGCCATCCCTGAACCACCATGCCCCTACCAGACAAATTAGAGCTAAAACAAACATGCTCCATGGCTCTCTAAGAAACCAAACAAAAAAAAAAATGCTAGAAACAAACATTGGGCAAAATGAAATGGAACCAAAACCCTATACACAAACAACCTTTACTAAACTACAACTAAAAAAAAGCTAAAACTATTGCCTATCCAATATCTATCCTGATCAATTGCCCCTCTCACCTCTGGCAAAGATCATGGAAAAATGCATTCAGACAACTACTTCACCATCTAACACAAAAAAAATTACTAGCCAACTGTCAGCATGGTTTTAGACCCTTCACATAGCACCACGTAAATCACCAAATTCTCATCACAATACTAAAATCCCTGTCACTTGATTCATCCGCCCATAAATTGTTCCAGTCTTACCTTGACAAAGACAACAGGCCTGGATCCATCCTTGACCTCTACTTTTTCCATTTTTCACCACTTTGCCATCCCAAGCCCACACATGCATACATATGCAGATAACAAACTGGAATGTCCTACAATAACATCGCCAGATTTGCAACAGGTAACCCATTTAGAACCCATAAATCTAATTAAATACCACCAACCAACTATAGCTCACAGAACCCTTTTTACACACCTTCCAAACCTCTATTCTTTTAACTACTCCCTACTCCCTATAAAAACTTAAGGTTTTCTTCTCAAAACCCACACTTCCCTCACTTTCCTGTTTCAAAAAAAATCTGAAGAGTGCTCAAAACTCACTCTATACTGTAAATTTTGGGTTTTAACTGCATCCTTGTTATGCCTGCATTCTGTGTTAAATTCATTGTATTACCTAGAGTGGCCTCTACTGAAAATAATAAATAAACATGCCAATATGATCTTCCTTCCTTGTCAGTAGCCCCTTGCTACCACAGATCTACCATTATCTTTTTTTAATTCTTCTATCATTATTGTAACTCTTCTAGCAATTAATATAATTACTCTCCTTTTCCTTTGCCCTGATATTCTGATGAATATGAGCCCTGAAATCCTTTCATTATCAAATTCACATGCTCTTTAATTTCCAAATGTGTCACCTGCAGCATTACTATTTGCACTGTGAATTTCTTAATATAATTCAATACTTGTACCGTTTAGTCTATACCTTTAAAACCATTTACGCTGAAAAATAATATGGATAGGATAGGCATTATGACAAGAAGTTACTGTTCCTACCTATTTTTTAAATGTGTATTTCAAACATTTGTGTTACATGCACACACTACTGTTTGCCATGTTCATCTTTCAAACAGTTGTTTATTGTCATCTCCATTTGAACCTATTTTTAAATTGTTTTGTTTTAATGAAAACCCTAAAAAACATTTTAGTACAACCCCATAACCTATTAAAACAAACACACACAACTATGTGCATCTTCAAATAATGAAATTTAACTCTCCTGATAGAAAACGTTGCCCCAAATCGACACCTGCAACCGCATTTCTTACCTAACCCAAAATTACTGTTACTCATGTTAAGTGCATATTACAGACTGTGCTCCCACTTGCTGATTGCTGTCTGTTCTTTCCTTATCTCTGTTCCTGTCCTAGATCTGAAAAATGGCTTGTATGCTTTCAGAAAACTTTAAATTTTAGCCTTAATAAAAAGGACATTGGCTATCATTAAATACAATGAAATTATACATTGTGCAATTAAATGCATTGAATAATTAAGGCTGCTATGAAAGCTGATATCTCTTATTGACGTCCAATAATTTCAAACTTTATTTTTATTGAGCTTCTTGCCCTAGAACCTAAGTTTACATTTCCCTCAGGAAACAATGCTCAGAACTTTCAGGATTAATTGCCTGCATCTATAGTCAAATTGTCACCATGGAAATGTAAGAACGGAATGTGTAACTACCCTCATCTACAGATTTCTCAATTCACAATGAGCATTTAATCTTCCTCATATTGATCTTTGTTGCAGTAGCCTTAGCATATGGGTTATGTCCAGCCAAAGATATAACAGCCAGTCAGCTTCCAAAGCTTCATGGCACCTTACAATTGCCCAGACTGTCAAACAGCTTAAGCTGAGATGACTAAAAGGCAAGTTTGGGTGTAAAGCCCTCGGAACTTTATTACCGCTGAAGAGTACACTCCTCTGAGGCTTTTGAGGATTGGTGGTCAGCTTGTGTGTTCCTTAGTTGGGCAGATAAGTTCCCTTTGGGGAAAAAGTCCCATTTTCTTACTTTTTACTGATGTTTTATTATTTTCCTCTTCTGGGAACTTATTTTAAAGCAAAGAGTGTTGTGTTTTAATGGATTGTCTTGAGACTGTAACACTTTTTCTTTGGAAAATTGTGTTTTTTAAGGTTGTGGGCTGCAATAATGTTTGAAAGTGTTTTTACTGTGTTTCTTTCTGTTAAGCAAGTAACTTTTGTGAACTGATATTTTTTACTGGCATTATTGTTTGTTTCCCAAGATAGAGGCACCATAAGTGGATTAATCCACGGAACAGATTGTCGCTTCCACGGTCGGACCATCTTACAGCCACAAAAAGATAAAGGTTAATCAAACAGCATTTGCCACCACAACAGGCTAGCAGCTTGCTTCAGCCACTGGTGGGTGACTCTGCTGTGGTCATTTGTTGCATAGCAGACCACTCATCTTTTATCCTGGATACATCTAATGAACTGGGGGGATAGCCACAACCTCTGTTGCTGTTGGGGTCCCCTCAGTAGACAAGGGAGAACCACTGTTGTCAGTCCTGGGAGAAGGAACAGGGAAGGTTTCCTTACTGTGTCAGAATGCTGTGCCTATCCCTGAGGAAGCAGCAGGTGCCATTTGTAAAATGACTGGCCCAATTTTTCTGTCAAAAAGATATAGAAAACCAGTCATGTATCTATTCCTTCTCAAATTTCTTTGGATAGGAGCAGTTTACTCAGACTGGCTCAGGGTTTAATTTAGGCTATTGGTCCTTCTTGTAGAGCAGTTTCCGGTAAAAGAAAGAGGGGTGTTTACTTTCTTGAAGAGATTCAAGATTCTGAATCTCAACAGAAAGATCCAGGGATGGATTTAGGGTTTTGACCTCAGATTTCTGATTCAGATTCAGAGGAGAGCTGACTTTCTGATTCTCCGTTTGGGTGTTTCTTTTTCTCTGAGACTAGTTATACTTTCCGTTTTTTGGGACCTCAGGCTCTGATGATATGTATTGATCTGTTTACATAGTACTGACGATGATTTACTTTATTCAGTTACAGTTTTAGGTTTGCTACATATTTCATTACTTTCTGACATTAAAACAGTAGCCAGACTGAATTGATATTATTTAGTGGCTTGATTATTGCTTAACCTTGGAGTGCATGTCAGCGCACTAACATAACTAACATTTAGCTGTTTGTAAAACAGACGGATAATAGTGTCATGGATTATTTAGTTCTTCCGGTCTCTGATTCCTTTAGAGATATGCTTGTGATATAAAGTTTATGTTCCTTTATTTTCATATTTCAAATGGGAAATCTGTTGTTATTTGACATCACAAATGGTAAACACATCAATCTACTGTCCAGTCAAATATTCTCTGACATTTTTTTAACAAAATGTGTACTATTTGCTTTTTTCAGCTATTTTTATCAAATTGCGCTTCAGTTATTTTATCTCAAGCTGCATTTCTGTTATTGTAATGATAAATGTTATCCTGTGTACATGGTGTTTTGCTGTTCTTTATCAGATTGCTTTAAACTTATCCTGTTTAATTAATCATTATATTCTAAACCTCTCATCTAGCAGAGCTTGGGAATATCCAGAGATACATATGAATTTCTGAGGAAGAATCATTTTTCCATCTCATTGGTATAAAGTAGCACATCCTCAAACATAGAAATGAACTAAACAAGGTATGAATTAACTAGTTAGACATGTGGCATGTAGCTTAAAGGAAAAAGTATGTGACTTTGGATTAGAAGTATGTAGGTTTGAGTCCTGTCATGGCTACTACAAAAGATCACACAGTAAATATGATTTGTTGGTCTAGTGGTTTGCTTCTGGCTTAGGAGAGATCTCGGGTCCAAATCCTGGCCAACCTTCCACTATGTGCAAGCAGAGTGGCACCCTTACCACCTGCAAAATAAACCTAGAGAATTGAATGAACATTCTAAAAAATCTTAGCCAGACTATGTTATGGTACCCTGCTTGAGTATGGAGGGAACTTTTGAATATGGCTTCTTGGATAGGTTTGCAATGGTCTGTGGACTACCTACTACTTACCTATGAACCTTAGGTAATTTTGGCTCTACAGTAAGTATTGTAGCATAAATGTAACAAAATTAAATATATTCTGAATAGAGTAAAAGTAATTTTTGTTGGAGAATTTAGCAGTAGGAAAGGCTGGAGTACAAATTTTACATTCTCACCATACACCTGTAGCATATACAGGGCAGACCACATGTTCCAATCCATAACAAGATTTCTCAGCTTATCTTGATGCCTGTGTGATCCCAAGACATTTTCTTGTAATATGGTGGCTTAGTGGGAAAGGTCTTTGCCTCACAACTTCACGGTCTAAGGTTCAATGCTTATCTACCAGTTATTCTCTGTAGAATTTGCCTGTGAGTGCATACATTTTCTGTAGTCTCCTCCCACATTTCAAAGCCATCCTGTATAACTGGCTACACTAAGCTATTCATAAGGGGGCCATGTCTGGTACACATCTCAAGGGAAGTTTCCACAGTACGTTTTCATTGAGTATCCAAGCAGCATCTTAGATATCTCTTTTCAACCAAAAAGAGCAGTGGCTGTACTATGACTTACACCCAGATCACTCAATTCACGTTGTTATGAAGGCCGAGCCCATCCTCTCTGAAAAGAGCCTTGTTTTCATTGTTTGTACCTGCGGTATCATCCTTTTGGTCACTCATCAGATGTTGTGATAGGGAGTGAGGTGGGGACATAGACTAACAGCTAAACTAACGGCGAGACAACACTTAGTTATATGAAGAACAGACGGTAAAAAGAAGCAGGAGGATTCGACCCCAATGGAATTGTATACAGATTCATGTTTAAATTTACATTTATTGTCTATGGGAGTAGCTAGTGGACTATTTGATCCCAATTATATAAAACATAGTTTTTAAAATTTTATAAATGCATTTTATTGCTTAATATTTCAATCAAGATTTTTTAAATGGAATTTAATATATTTAACTTTTTTATATGCAAATGTTAATTTATTTAACATTTTATTCATTTTTTAAATATAATTAATTTAATTAATAACGTTTTTTAACTTAACTTTAAAATCAATATTATTTAACATTGCAAACTAATATTATTTTAAATTAACATTAATAATATTATTATATGCATTTCAACTGCAGATGTTTTAAACAGTTATATATCCTCATAACTTCTTTTTTTCTTGTTTTTTTTTTTTTTTGAGGTAATGTTTGATATTTTCTCAGTAACTGTGTGGATGCACGAGCGTATATAACATTTTTTTCTTTATGTCAAAATGTCTGTGGTTTATTTTTTTCTTGCCTTGCCATTTCAATAGGGTCATACTGTGCAGGGGTTGAACTGTTCAAGGTCAAAACATCCCATACCCGGTAAAAACATAAAAAAACAAGAACAATAAAATCCAACACAGCCCCAACAAGAAACAAGGACACAAGTGGATTCACTGAGCATTTTCATTTCAAACTGTAAAACAGGAGAGGGGTAACAAAACCAATGCGCTCTGCAAACCTTGGTTTGTACTAGTTTTAAGAAATTTATACTTTTATATTGGCAGTAGTTAATAAGGACTGTTTGGATGGCACTTGGGAAAACACACTGGAGTAATGTGAATGGGCATGGTAAATTAAGCTGGACTCCAGTGTGTTTCTAGGCTTTTTTGATTCTATTTCTCTAGTTAGTGTGATTAATAAGAAGGCATCTAAAGTATGACTTGCTACTGATTTTCTCTGTTGGTTATAAATACACAATGTGGCTTTAAATGCTTGAACTATTATTTGTGATGCCATGGTCATGTGGTTTAGAATTTTCTGTAATTTTTTTTGTATGTATGTGTTTTATTCTGATGGAGTCCTGTTTAATAGCTTGGAATAAAGTGCTCAATAAATACACTTGTGTCTAAATTTTTTTCTTGGGGCAGTGTTGGTTTTACTGGTCTTGGTAAACTTACAACAGAAGCAAGGCTAGGGTAGGGAGAAGTTGGCAACTGCCCTGGGAGCAAAGTGTTAGGAGATATGATTGGCAGAAGCTAATCGATGTTCAGTGCAGTACCTGCATTTGAAAGCTGGTATTGTATTTCCACTGAACAAAGCTGGATCATGGTCAAATGGGGCCCTAGGCAGGATAATATATTAGATCACCCACCCTCTGCAGCCATTCCAGTGTCCCATTTCTTGGCATCTCCACCCAATTACCGTAAGCGTTGCTCACAAGTGTCCGTGTGCATACTATTTTCTTCTTTACATTTGAAATTATTATAGAGAAGTGGATTTAACTTAAACCTTTAAATTTATTTATCCTTTGTTGACCAAGGTAGTCCCACTAGACTAGTAGCCTTTTTTCAGGGAAGACCTTGGGTAGCATTTACAGGACTAGGATAATTTGGACAGGGCATCAGGGAACCTCTCCTACTCTTTTTTGATATGTGCAGTAGGATCTTTTAAATCCACATGAACTACTCAACTCAGGCATATAGGGCCTCAGTTTAATGTCAGCAATCCATCTACCCTGGTGTGGGAGTAGAACCCCCAGCCTTCTGCACCAAATGTGAGTGTGCTACTTGTTGTACCACTAACACTGCCTTCAGATTTTATAGCACAAACACTGATGGCCATTTGCTACACAAAACAAAACAGCTGCACATTGTAAACAGACTTGGCAAGACCAATAATATACTTCTCTTCCTTTGAAGATCCCATTTATTGAAAATGCACCTGGCCGGTAGTGGATTAAGTGTACCCTGGTCCTTGGACTGTTTTCAAACCATGGGCCCCTGCATACATTTTTAGGACCATAAATAAATGCACATTTTCTTTGATTTACCTGCAGCACTGTTTTAAATTTATTTCTTGTTTAATCTGGCAACACTTGTTAGAGTGCACTTTAAATTTGTACGTTTGAACATTTTTTTTCCAGTAAGCAGTAAAACAAAATATATGAACCAATTTCAGTAACATTTGTTAGAGTGCATTTTAAATTTGTAGTTTTGAACATTTTTTATCAGTATGCAGTGAAACAAAATGTATGAACCAATAATGACAAACATTTCAACTAACTCTAATGATTAGCTGACTATAATCCTCAGTGAGTTACCACAAGGTCTGGCAGTTGGAATAGAAGTTTATGGCTCTTACTTCCTATAACTAAGGTACAGGGTTTGAGGCTGAGCAAGTCACGCGATTAACTAAATTGCCCTCAATGTGGGGTATCACATGCACACAGTCACTCTCCCTAATGCTGCCCATCACATAGAAATATAATGTTATTGCTGCTTTCTCAATACCTGCAATGTTCTTGTTCTTATAGGTTTATAGGAGATTATTATGGTCTTTACAAGCCTAGTCATGTTATACCCGTATTCCCTAACTGACCTTGCTCAGATGGTTGTCATTCACAGTTTTACTGAGTCTGTTGTCTGGCTGTAAAATCAAATCTTGTGCTTTGCTCCGTGTTTTCTTTGGCTGGTGGATCCAAGCAGGAAATTCACAAAGCAAGTGGATGTGATGCAATGTTGAGAGCTAAGGAAACTTTTCTAATTCTTAAAGCAGGCAGCAGTACTGAGCCAAAAACTTTTCTTCTGTTTTAAATTCAAATAATGGCGTGGCCGGACCTCTATATGGGCAGCTGCCTAGGTCGCCTAGTGCTGGATCTTGCCCTGATGTCAAAGTACTTGCTGTTCTCCATGTGTCTTTCAAGCACGTGTGGGAGCTGCGTGCTACAATTTAAAAATATTTTTTTTTCTTCAAAAATGAAGAGGCATAAACTGTAGCAGCAACTTGCTTTTTTCCCATCATGTTGGAAGAGCTTTTTAGAGGGGGAGCCAGAATAACTAATACCTCTGACTGACAGCTTTCCCCCCCTTTGTAACTCCACTTTCACACTGCCAAGCTAGAGAATTGCCACCACTTCTGAATCTATCAATCAGTTTCCTGATGTCTGGTACCTTCACTCTTAATCAAGAAGCCATGATGCCTAAACTGCTTTATTTAAGGTAGTTGCTTGTAATTCACTGCTTTCATAGAGTGAAACATGACTTATGAGTTAAAGGTACTGATTTCCATCCTTACTGCTTTGCACTAAGCAGTAAAGAACTTCAGTGCACAACACACATCATGGTCACTTGAGGTCTTGAGGACAAAATCATTTGCAAACCACAAAGATGCAATCCTGCACCACATAAACTGGATGGTCTCCTCATTAGCACTCTTCAAGAAAAATCTTGATGATTGGATGGGAGATAAGAAATTCACCCCGGGGATCACTTCTGTGGCTCTGCTTGACAGGGGCACAGGAAAATAATTTTGTTGGGTGGCGAAAGCCAGGGTACCGCTTGGCTAGGCTTATATAGACCCTAGGGCCAATAGCCTAGTACCTACCTATGAACCTATAAACCTTGGCTGCATCTTGAGATCTTGTCTGTGAAACTTATGAATGGTTGGGAATGGGATGAAAGACACACCCTTTGTAGAGTCCTGCACCCATTTTGAGTGTATTAGAATTAAGGTCAAGTATGCAGACACACAGCAGTGCCTTAGAACCCAGTTCTGTTGTAATATCTCTTGAAATACATTTTGAGATGCATGCTTATATATGATCCGCTGTGGCGACCCCTAACCGTGAAAAAGCCAATAGAAGAAGAAGATGCTTATATATCTTCTCTATGTCCAAAATACACACATAAGCAGTACTGGCAACTCTTATCACATCTCAGTATTCATACAAGGATAAATGATAGGTGTACTTTTCCATGCCTAGGATGTAGTCTGCGTTGCTCCTTCTGAGTCAAGTGTTTGTCAGATGAAGTCCTGTTTACATTATCCAGTAGACTTCCATAAGGAAGTTGAGAACTATTTTTCTTCTATTATTAGAGTACTCTAGTCTTTTTCTCTTTTTGAAAATGGGGACCAGTATATCAGTTTACCACACCAAAGTTATTATTCCCACTTTCCACTCAGCAGTGAAATGACACATTAACAATGACACTACAATAATATCCAGCAGATACAGCATTTCCAGTCAGATCTCATCAACTCCTTCTGTCTTGTTAGACTGGATGTTTAATTAATTCAGTAACCTCATCTACAAAAATTAACCCACTGTGAATAACTGCTTCTGAAATGCCTTCTGAAAACACAGCACGTTTGCTACACTCATAGATTCCTCAAATGATTCCCTCTCAAATGGTTCCAGTCATGTTCAGTATATGTTCATTCATTTCTAAGAACAAGGCTGTGCAGTTATCTTCCTGTCAAGATACCAGCTTTATTGCAAAAAGCTTACTTGAAGTTATCCAAAATCATTCTGTAATGGCTTCATTTAACTCCTGCCTCGCCCACTTCTTCAGGTTAGTGATTGATGTAGCTGGTCTGTCAGTATATATCAGTCAGATAAGAAGGGGGAGACGCTCTTGCTAACACTGCATATAAGCCATTTATTTCTCTAACTTGATGGCTTCCTTCATCATTGATATCCACCAGTATGTCAGACCTAGAATTATTACTGGGGCAAGAACTGACCACCATTTAGCCATAGCTTGTTACCACTCACTCCAATACTGAGGTCTGAATTGGGTCCATTCAGATTCCACATTAATATACCCACCCTCACTAATATAGGATAATTTCTTGCAGAGGTGATAGTTGAACTCATATCACTCAGAAGCATTTGTTTGGTATTCATATGACATACTCACTACATGTTTGATTTTCCAGGGTCTGTCCATTTGATGCCTGACTACCTAGTGATGAACAATTTCCAGCTCAGCAGCTCTTTGGCCTCACTGCCTAGAGTATTTGGTCATACATCTGATGGAATGAATATGATGCCATTGACCTTTAACCTTAGGTGCTGTGGTGCTATGTGCACTTATGAATAGGGTAATGTTCAGCTTGGTGTATATTTTGGACAGTCCATGACTAATGCAGGAGTTCAGTAAGAATTTTTACTTGATTTCAGATCAAACAATCATATTTTGCTATTAATTATTTTTTCCTTACTACCAAAATGGTATTTGTTTAACTATGCACATTGTATACTTTCTAAATCTGTTTTAGGTGGAACTTTTCTCCCCAGACCTCTGCTAAAAAGGAGTAATCATCCCAGATGGACTATCATGGTTAACAAGTGCAATAAATGATATATAACAGGTTATTCTTGCCTGTGACTTCCCTCTTGATGTCTCCATCATTTTCTGCATGAGTCACTTCTCCTCCTGATGTCAGCATCATTTTCTGTGTGTATCACTTCCCTCCTGATGGCTCTATCATTTTCTATGTCAGTTGTTTCCGTCCTGATGTCTCTATTACTCCCCATGTGTGTCACTTCCTTCCTGAAGTTTCCATCATTCTCCATGTGTATCACTTCCCTCCTGATGGCTCTATCATTCTCTGTGTGAGTCATTTCCCTCCTGATGGCTCTATCATTCTCTATGTGAGTTGTTTCCTTCCTGATGTCTCTATTGCTCTCCATGTGCATTACTTCCTTCCTGAAGTTTCCATCATTCTCCATGTGCATCATCATCATCATCATCCCCTTTTTCCCATTTACATGGGGTCGGGGTATCGTATTAACTGTCGCCAACTCTCTCGATTCAGTGCCACTCTCCTGCCTTCTTCAACACTCATGCCTGACTGTCGCAGATCTTCTTTCACACAATCCATCCACCTCTTTGCTGGACGCCCTCGCTTCCTCTTACTTTCTTCCTGTCTGTCTCAAATCTCCCTCACCAGATTGTCTTCTGCTTTTCTACACATGTTGCCCATACCATCGTAATCTGTTCTCTTTGATCTTTTCTGCAATTGGAGCTACTTTGACTTCTGCCCTTATGTCCTCATTTCTTCGCCTGTCCCGCAGTGTGCATCCTATCACCTTTCTCAGGCACTTCATTTCCATCACCTCTAGCTTCTTCATCTGATCTGCCTTTACTGCCCAGGTTTCTGTACCATACAGTAGTACTAGTCGCACCCCTGTCTTGTACACCTTACTTTTCAGCTTCTTTGGCATTCTTCTGTCATATACTGCACCTGATACTCTATGCCAGTTGGCTGCAGCCCCTCTGATTCTAGCTTTGACCTCTTCATTCAGACTACCCTTCTCCTCAACCACCCCTCCCAGATACTTGAAGCTGTTTACGTGTTCCACTATCTTCCCATCTATCTCTATTCTCAGTTTCTTCTGATTTCCCCAATTTGCTGCCATTAACACTGTCTTATCAGTGCTTAATTTCATCCCATGTGCCTTCAGATTTGCATTCCATTCTCCTATCCTTTGCTGATGTTCTAGCTCAGTGTCTGCCTGTACTGCCACATCGTCTGCATACAGCGGCTTTGTTGCTCTGACCCCTCCAACCTGTTTGCTGATGTAGTCCATTACCAGTATGAACAGCAGTGGGCTCAGAGCTAAACCCTGGTGTACACCCACTCCCACTGGGAACCTCTCAGTGAGGCCAAACACTGTTCGTACTTGAGTCACTGGGTCCTTGTACATAGCCTGTACTAATTCTACCAATGGTTCTGGGACTTCAAACCACCGCAGTACTGCCCAGATCAGCTTTCTTGGGACCTTGTCATATGCTTTCTCCAAGTCTAGGAAAGCCCAGTTTGACTCTCTCCTCTTCTCTAGTTTCTTCTCAAGTATCTGTCTCAATGCAAACATCGGGTCAATTGTGCTGCATCCTGATCTGAATCCGAACTGTTCATCTCCCATCTTACATTCTACTATTCTGCATATCCGTTTATCAATCACCCTGTCCAGAACTTTCATGCAATGTGGTAGGAGTTTGATGCCTCTGTACTGTCCACAGTTGTGGATGTCCCCTTTATTCTTGTACACTGGCACGAGTATGCTTATTCTCCAGTCATCTGGGATACGCCTTTTTCTCCACACTGCAATTATTAATGCATGTGCATCACTTCCCTCTCAATGTTTCCGTCACTTTTTGTGTGGATGCTATCCCCCAATGGAACTACTGCATCAGAAGGATATACCCAATCATACCCTTTTAGAAGGCCAGTCACTCTGACTAGCTAGTTGTTCTGTGCATATGAACAAACAATGATTTCCTTTGTGCAACTTGTAGTTGGAAGGTGGTGATTCTCTCTCATATGCTGACACTCACTCTAAATGTGAAGCACTTATCCACTCACATTCTCTCAGGACATTTCCTAAAGAGGAGCTCAAGATATGACTGCACACACCCTTGTTTGATAAGTCTGGTTCCTACACAAGTTGAAGCTGCTTCCCTAGCAGTGTGGTACCATTATACATATCAGCATTTATTTTCAATTATCATTGTCTTGCCTAGCCTAATGCATCCAACTCCTACTTGCCACATGACCACCATCACACTTCATGCTTGCTTGTAGTGCATCCACACTATGGCTTCATAAAAGGTTTTCAGGCTGCTCACAACCAGCTACATTGATTACTTGGCTATCAGGAGGTGCTCTCTAGTGAATACCACTCTATTTATTTATTTACTTATTTATTTTCAGTTTGATTACCGGGGAAGTCCACTGGGCCAGAATGTGCCCATTTTCAATGGAGGCCCGGGGAGAAAAGCTCCATAAGCAACACAAATACAAAAAGGTTACATAATGCAAAGGAAAATACATATATAAATTCATACAATCAGGA
This sequence comes from Protopterus annectens, assembly GCF_019279795.1. Classification (NCBI taxonomy): domain Eukaryota; kingdom Metazoa; phylum Chordata; order Ceratodontiformes; family Protopteridae; genus Protopterus; species Protopterus annectens. The sequence goes on from NC_056732.1 coordinate 1,389,247,906, forward strand.
ACAGCAAATGCATAAATTGTACATTATAAATGCAATTAAAGACAATAGATAACAGTTTACAGGTATTTACATTCAGAGCAATAAGTTTCAACTGTCTGAAAAATAAGCATCTGAGGTTACTTGATATTTACAATATTTACATCAATATTTACATACTTGGAGTCAAGAGAGAGAACTTGCTTGATCTGAGGATGTTAGCTTAGGTTTGTTTTAGGAGAATAGAAAAAGAAGTTATAGTGAAGTGTGGAGCAGGAGTATGGAGAGCTCAAAGGGGAAATTTCTTTGAATTTATGTAGGGTGAAAGCAGGAACATTTACGTTTAGTAGACAGGTATGAGAAAAGTTGGGTCTTGAAGGATTCAGAGTTAGGTATAGTCCTAAGTGAAGGAGGGAGAGAGTTCCATTTTTTGCCTAGAGTGAAAGAGAGAAGGAGTTGGCCTGCAGGATGTTTGGGTTTGTGGACAGAGATTCAATTTTAGTATTCATATCTCAGAGATCTAGTTGGGATGTATGGGGGAAGGATGCTCCAGAGATGGGTTTTAGTATACCTGTTCTGGAACAGAAAATCTCAGTTTCTTTAAGGGAACCATCAGAAGATAAAACTTTTGGATCAGTTTGTTTGGCTCTTCTGCTTAGATCAGTTTGCCAAGTGTTTCTTGCAGGAGAAAAAGTACCAGATCATATAGCTCCAAGGATGACAAGGGCATATAGGGCCCCTTACTACAACAAAGTAGCAGTTCCATTTTATTCAAATCTAATTATTTATACATTTTTTCATTATTATCTGCTTCTACTATACTTTCAATATGGCTTTGTACAGAACTTTGAAATTCCAAGGATCACAGGGAATCCTTGGAATTACAGTGGGGAGCCTCTATATACGGACTGGAGCACCTTCACTGCATCTACATCTAAGGATAAATACTTTTGATGCTATGTAGTGGGTGGGACTCAGTTAGTTCTAAAATGTACTTGAAAAGGAGTATCTTTTTACTTAGTTTTCTGAAATGCAAACAGAGAGAAAAATCTCAGATCTGGAAATGGATGGAGATTTGGAAGCAAGTGATCACATAACAGTATGGTTCACAGACTGTTTCCTAAAGTTAGACCAAACAAAAAGGGAATATAAGATTTCAGGAGAACAGGCCCTCTCAGAATGGATTTCTGCATCAGGAAAACTATAGCAAGCATAAATTAAGGCAGTGTGAATGAGTAATGTCTCCACTGAAGCAACAGACCTGTATGTGAAACAAATATGCAAATCAAAAAGAAAGGAAAACAACTCTGGTTATCAAATAGGGTGATATTAAAGGGTAAGAAAGATCTCCAGCATTTAAGAGATAGAAGGAGCCAGACAATCCCACACTGGAAATTACATGACTGGGAGGCATAGCTTGCCTGAGCTAAATTTGACTAGGGAACTGTATTTGGGCTTCTTTCCTTGAAATTAATTGTCCATAAAAGCCATCTGTTTTGCATACTAGAATGATCATAAATGTACTTAGTATCAGTTGTACCTTGGGGCAAAGGTCAATGATCAGATATTCATTGATGTCATCAGTGTTGGGGCAAGGTTTTCTGGACCCTTAGGTCAAAAGTGGCACAGAGCTGTCAATGGATCATCATTTGTAGAATTTTGGATCAGCAGTATGACATGGTAACTACACAGATCTATAAAGTCTAAACCAATAGTAAGGGACTAGGAACACATACAAATACAGTATGAGTTCAACTTCCATCTGTAAAACATTATTTCCCATATACCCAATACGGTCCAGAACTTGGAGTCTGGATACATATTGTTTAAGAAGTTTACAGTTGGAGGCTGTGGCCAAAGGTGGTTCTTGTTTATCATGATAATAACCCTCAGATCTGCTTAAGCAAATAAACCTTCCATCTATTACTAATGGGAGGCAGAGTTTATGGCTTTGACTGATACGTACAAATAAGCTTCGACTGCATGAGCTGCTGCAGAGACTGCAGATAAATACTGTGTATGGGAAAGAGGTTAGTGAGGGTATGTAGAATGACTCTTTGATGGCTTCAAAAAGTTTATAACAAACTGTATGGTGATTCAGGAGAAGAATGTGAGATTTTGCCCATACTGTTCTTTTTTCAGTGTTTTGGATTTCTAATACTACTAAAGGAATGGACCCCATCTCTGAGTCAGGGTATAACTAATATTCCTGAAATTAATATTGTTTCAGTCATTAAAGGAGAACAACGGGATATTAAACTAGATTGCTCAACCTGGTGTGCATTTAATCCCCGTTATTTGATACCAGATTAAAAAGTAAACACCGCAGCTTTACAAAATAATCCACTCGACTGTTTTACCTCTTAGCCTAATTACGTTTCCGTACTGTAGGAGTTTCCATTTTAAACCCAAAGTTAGAAAACCTCGAGCTGGCTCGGAAATGATGCAGTCACATCTGCCATAGCTCTTGCTATACTCCTCAGTAGATTTTCTCCCCCAAATTGACGTAACCACAGCCTGATGTGAATGCTGTATAGATGAGCCACCCATATTGTGATGTCAGAGGTGCCTTGCCCAGCCCACTCTTACCCACAATAAAAGGGACGTACTAACGTGTGGAACTCTTTTTCTTAGTGAGTGTATCCTGTCGACGTGATTCAACGGACCTGAACACTGTTTGCATTGCCTGCATCTTGACTGAATTTTTTCTTCATTAGTAAGGTAAGTCTTCGTAATGAAGTCAAATGTTAATTTTACATGGAGCCTCTGTTTGTATTAATAGACCTTATATTTTGTGCTCGCAAGTGTTTGACTGCACATTGATAGATTGTATAACTTTTGTTTGCGCGTGTGCCACGTGCTTCCCTGTTTGCTGCTGTTAGTTGATTACTGTAGCTCTTTCGTATTTATTGCTGCTATGTTATATTAGGGGGCCTGTATTTTTGAATGATTTTTTAATATTACTCGTTTTAGTTCTCTGTATAATGCTGGCGTTTGGTAAGTGTAAAATCGGCGTGCGTTTGTCTGCGAGCGTCCATGCGTCGGTTTAGTTCTCTGTGTAATGCTGGCTAAATGTAATGTAAGTGCGTTTGTGACCGTTCACGCGTCGTGTACATGCCCCTGTCCTGCATAATTAATGTTTTGATGATGCATTGTTTTATTTGCATTTAATAGTAGTTTTTGGGATGCTTGGCTAGCAAATAGAGTTGTAGTCGCTGTTTTGCAAATGTTTCCTGATTTCCAAACACTGAGAGTCAAGGTCCGACTAGTCCAGCATTTTTTTTGAATTACTGTGAATCAGAGCTTTGTGCTATCAGAAAAGGAAGCATGAATGCAGTGTCCCAATGCCATAAGCAGACTTTGAGTTTTGATGTATAAAGGTTTCGGCTTAAGGGTTTTATGTTGGCTAGAACAATAGAAAAATGACAAGCATATCAGTTTAAAATACTTCAGTGTAATTTCCTAAAAGACAGGGGTGGCTATAGTACTTAAGTAATACGTTGGCATACTTTTTCCAGGTTTTGAGCTTGCTTTATAGAGATTATGCTCAAACATCTAGTATATACTTAATGCATTTTAGAAACTTGTACTAACATGCCATAGACAACAACATGCTTCTTCACTCATTTTTCTTGTAGAAGAGTTAATTGTTAAACCTTGCTTTATATTTATGGTACTGTTAGACAAGTAGCATTTTTGTCCAGGTTGTATAGTGTGTTATTGGCTTTAAGCCAGGCTTTTATAAAATTTATAGCTGTGTAATTGTTGATGTAAATTAATTTGTAAAAGGCAGAAACTGAAAATAAATATAACTTTATTTTGTCGTAAGAAGAAGCCTGTAAATGTGACTTTTGCACAAATGTGTTCTTCACTCCATAAAATGGTATTTGCCAAATCCTTAACTGATAGCAGTGATGAAGCTTGCCATCACAATGTTGTAACCTAAGGTGTTTCAACATGTCACAGGCCAAATCAGTTATTAGCGAGGCCAAGGCAGTTGACCTGTAGTACAATGTGTATGGTGCACTCATGCAGCAGCAGCTCTTATCTTGTCCGAGGATCAGCTTCAAGTTCTGCCATCTGTTTATACTTTCTAAGAGGATTAAGTTTAATTTGGGAATACCATTTACATACTTTTATAGCAGTGTAAACTGCCATTCTAAGTTGTATATATTAGTGATTAGAAATTTTGCACAGTAAATGTTTCAAAATCAATTCTTGAATAACTGCATTTAGGTTCATAGGTTCATACTAGGCTATCTGCCCTAGGTCATTTATAAGCCTAGCCAGAATGTGTTTGGGTTTCGCCACCCATTTTAAATTTATTTTGCTATGCCCTTTTTTGAGGTTAGTATACTGTGCCTCTGTCTAACAGTGACACAGAAGTGATACCCGGGGTAAACCTACGATCCTCCATCCACTCATCAAGATTCCTCTTGAAGAGAGTCAATGAGGGACTCTGCATAACCTGGACTGGGATTTTATTCCAGAGTGAAGGGAGCCTCTGGGTTATGAATCTGTCCCTCCAGCATGTCCTATTTCAGTGCTGAGGTTCAAGTCTCTCGAGCGCGTAGCTCGATGGGATTTGGATTTTCTGAGGTGCAGCATGTCCATTAATTCCGGGTTGGACATGGATTTATACGTCAGGCACAGATCGCCTCTGAACAGGCGGTATGCCACTGAGTAGAGCTGGAGTTTCTTTAACCGGGCAGCATATGGCATCTGTTTGAGCCCTTTGATCCTCTTGGTGAGGTACTTTTGGGGTCTTTCCAGTTGCTGCAGGTGTCTGGTAAGGTACATCCCAAAGGGCATTGTACTCAATTATGGGCCTGATGAGGGATGAGTAAAGAGGCACGATGACCTCCTGATCTAGATGTGAATCCCTTCATGATTAGGTGGGCTATATAAAATGTTTTTCTAACCACTTTGGCCACGTGGTTGTCAAATGAGAGATTGCTAGCAACTTGGGTCCCCAGGTCCCTAATTACTTCTTCTGTACTTAATGGATTACCACCTATGTGGTAATTTGTGGGCACTTTGTTTTTGCCAAAGGGATGACTATACACTTTTTGGCATTTAGCTTGAGGCCATGGCTCTGGCACCAGTTGTCTGTTTCTGTGAGGCCCTTTTGGAGGATGCTTGTGTCGGCTGGAGAGTCGATTATGGTGCCCAGTTTGCAGTCATCTGCGAACTTGGTCAGCCACAGTCCTTCCATGTTGGCCTGTACCTCCGAGAAATATATACCAAACAAGAGAGGTCCCAGGACTGAGCCTTGTGGGACACCACTTGTAACTGGTTTGGAGTCTGACATGGCTCCAGCAATTCTAACCATGTGGGTTCTGTCCTTGCAATCCATCTAGAGACATAGGGGTTTATATTTAAGCTGGTGAGCTTATCTATAATGCCCGAGTGGGGTATTGTATCAAAGGCTTTTGCGAGGTCCAGGTAGGCTGTGTGGACCACCTTCCCCTCGTCAATGGCCTTGGTGACTGTTTCAAAGAAATCAACCAGGTTTAAGAGGCAGGATCTGCCCTTAACAAAGCCGAACTGGGTAGGATCCAGTGTCTGTAGGTCCCCAATATCTTTATTTATGAGGTCCATGATGATCCTTTCCATAGCTTTGCAGACCAAGCTAGTCAGGCTTATGGGGCGATAGTTTCCAGGATCCATTGAGGCACCACCTTTATGGAGAGGGACCACTGTTGCTGTACGCCACTCTTTGGGCACATATCCTGTAGTAAGGCTGAGATTGAACAGTAGTTTTATGTTTGGGTTTAGCTCTTCTTGGAGTTCATGTAGGACGCAGCCTGGGACACCGTCTGGTCCCATTCATGCTGTGTTTTTTTGCTTTGGAGAGGGCGACTCTTACCTGAGCATCTGAGATGTCAGGGGGGCAGCACTCTGCTGGGATAGATATTTGCCCTTTTTGGTGGGGGGGGGGAGAAGTTTGCGCTGAACCTGTCAGCTAGGATGTTGGCAATGTCTGTGGGTTCGGTGTATTTTTTGTCATTTTGAACTAATTCTGAGCATATCTGGGAATTACCACCCAGGTTCCTAACATAACTAAAGAAAGCCTTGTGATTATCCTTAGTGTCCTGTGCAATTTTTCTCTCGAAGCTGGCCTTAGACAATTGTATGAGTGCCCGTAGTTTTTTGCTAATACTGATCATTGATGCCTTCCCTTTTTGGGATTTTGCTCTATCATTTAGTAGCTTCCTCCTTCTATTGTATAGTTTGTTTATGGCTGGGGTCCACCAGACAGGACGTCTGCCTTTGGAGGATTGGGTCTTGGTTTTATTTGGGATCGCATGATCCATGCATTCCTGAAGGTGTTCATAGAATGCGTTTATAAAGGATTCTGCGGTCTGGGCCGTATTTTCCACAGGCCTGGGGGCTTTGAAGGATTCCACCTCGATTTTGAGGAGTGTGAAATTTGCTTTAGAGAAGTTTTTCACTGTGGTTTTCTGGGCAGGGGGTGGGGTCGGGTGGGTGGGTGGGGTCCAGTGAGATTAGTTTATGGTCTGATCTTACCAGTGAGGGATACACTTCTGGTCTTGAGCATAGAGTCCCCATGTTGGTGATGATCAGGTCCAGTATGTTTTCCCCTCTTGTGGGAGTGGTAACAAGTTGTTCCATAGCATTTGAGTTTATAAATTCTAGGAACCTTTGGGCTAGGGTGTTGGAGCTAGAGTAATGCTCCCAGTCTATTTCTCACAGGAGTTCTTTGTACATCTCTGTATAAATATTTGATTATGTTTAGAAAATGGTTTAAAATAAATATTTAAATGTAATGTACAGTCTATACTTTTTGTTGCATTTTATTACATACCACTTTGAGGTCTCTCCACTTTTTTCCTGGCAGTGGGTACCTGGACTGTAATATTTCACATTTATATATTGTTTGGTATAATGCAGTTCAAGCTTAGTGGCCTCAGAGAAGATATTTCTTGTTCACTGCCTTCTGTGAAAAAAATGGATCTTTTTTGTTAATATATCTGTCTAATAAGTTCCATACTGACAGAGCTGTAGTTTACTCATCTTGTACCCCCATGTCATTGCCTGATCTGACACCCTTCAACTTTTGCTGGAGGAAGAAAAATTGCTTCACAATCACTAGCTGAATTTTTTTCAAAAGTTAAATACTGAATATGTTCCATATTGCCACCTCCACTGGTATTTGTGCATCTCTAAATCCTGAGCAACTGTCGTGTCCTTTTCAGAATCGTTTACTTGATTGCACTTAGTAATTTGGTTGCATGACAGTGTATAAATATCCAATTTTCAGGCATCAATTGAGAGACATACATGGTTCTCAAGCCAAGTGTTTTGGGTAATTAAAGCCGATTTTGCAATAATTTGGGTGTCAATTGTTGAAGTATTAAAAACAAAACAAATTTGTGTAGTAGTATATTGCTATGCATCTGTGCACTTTCACCGTGCAGTACAGGACGCAATTAGAGTAACTTGTCATAGTACTTTTTTTTTTTTCCCCTTGAAGTTGTACATACATGTACAAAATGGGAATAAAGAGGTTGATGCTAATGCCGATAGACATAGACACATAGCCTTTTCAAATCCAGGAAGAAAAAGAATAAACAATACTGATTAATTTCTTCTCTTGTTAGCCATTAGGGAGGCAAGTGTGTGTGTGAATGGAAGCAAGGGGGCAAGTGTGTGTGAATGGAAGCAAGGGGGCAAGTGTGTGTGACTGCAAGCAAGGGGGCAAGTGTGTGTGACTGCAAGCAAGGGGGCAAGTGTGTGTGTTAATGCAAGCAAGTGTGTGTGTTAATGCAAGCAAGGGGGCAAGTGTGTGTGTGTGATTGCAAGCAAGGGGGCAAGTGTGTGTGTGTGTGATTGCAAGCAAGGGGCAAGTGTGTGTGTGTGACTGCAAGCAAGGGGCAAGTGTGTGTGTGTGACTGCAAGCAAGGGGGCAAGTGTGTGTGTGACTGCAAGCAAGGGGAAAGTGTGTGTGTGTGTGAATGCAAGCAAGGGGAAAGTGTGTGTGTGTGTGTGTGTGTGTGTGTGTGTGTGTGTGTGTGTGTGTGTGTGTGTGTGTGTGTATGTGTGTGAATGCAAGGGGCAATTGTGTGTGTGTGCGTGAATGCAAGCAAGGGGCAAGTATGTGTGTGTGTGTGTGACAGCAAGGGGCAAGTGTGTGTGTGTGTGTGTGTGTGTGTGTGTGTGTGTGTGTGTGTGTGTGTGTGTGTGTGTGTGTGTGTGAATGCAAAGGCAAGTGTGTGTGTGTGAATGTAAGCAAGGGGCAAGTGTGTGTGTGTGTGTGTGTGTGTGTGTGTGTGTGTGTGTGTGTGTGTGTGTGTGTGTGTGTGTGTGTGTGTGTGTGTGTGTCTGAGACTGCAAGCAAGGGGGCAAGTGTGTGTGTGTGTGTGTCTGAGACTGCAAGCAAGGGGGCAAGTGTGTGTGTGTGTCTGAGACTGCAAGCAAGGGGGCAAGTGTGTCTGTGTGTGTGTGTGTGTGTGTGTGTCTGTCTGGTGTGTGTGTGTGTGTGTGTGTGTGTGTGTGTGTGTGTGTGTGTGTGTGTGTGTGTGTCTGTCTGGTGTGTGTGTGTGTGTGTGTGTGTGTGTGTGTGTGTGTGTGTGTCTGTCTGGTGTGTGTGTGTGTGTCTCTGTGTGTCTGTCTGGTGTGTGTGTCTCTGTCTGTCTGTCTGGTGTGTGTCTCTGTCTGTTGTGTGTGTCTCTGTCTGTCTGTCTGGTGTGTGTCTCTGTCTGTTGTGTGTGTCTCTGTGTGTCTGTCTGGTGTGTGTGTCTCTGTGTGTCTGTCTGGTGTGTGTGTCTCTGTCTGTCTGTCTGGTGTGTGTCTCTGTCTGGTGTGTGTCTCTGTCTGTCTGGTGTGTGTGTCTCTGTGTGTCTGTCTGGTGTGTGTGTCTCTGTCTGTCTGTCTGGTGTGTGTCTCTGTGTGTCTGTCTGTCTGGTGTGTGTCTCTGTCTGTCTGTCTGGTGTGTGTCTCTGTCTGGTGTGTCTCTGTCTGTCTGTCTGGTGTGTGTCTCTGTCTGTCTGTCTGGTGTGTCTGTCTGGTGTGTCTGTCTGGTGTATGTCTTGTGTGTCTCTGTGTCTGTCTGTCTGGTGTGTCTCTGTCTCTGTGGTGTGTGTCTCTGTCTGTCTGTCTGGTGTGTGTCTGTCTGGTGTGTGTCTCTGTCTGTCTGGTGTGTGTCTGTCTGGTGTGTGTCTGTCTGGTGTGTGTCTCTGTCTGTCTGTCTGGTGTGTGTCTGTCTGGTGTGTGTCTCTGTCTGTCTGGTGTGTGTCTGTCTGGTGTGTGTCTGTCTGTCTGTCTGGTGTGTGTCTCTGTCTGTCTGGTGTGTGTCTCACCACAGGATTGCTCTATATTTCAGGTTGTACCGGGTTGTGGCGTACCGTGCATATGTGTTGTGGGTGCATAACAATCAAAGGCTGGGCACAAGCAAAAATAACAAGTTATGCTGAAGACCTGTTGTACCAAACCAAATAAATACGAAAAAATGAAGTACAGGTCACTGCTGAAATCTTCTTTGTTGAATCTCCTTTATTAAAAGTAAGCGCTTTCGGAATAATCCTTCATCAGACATAATTCAAAGTAACAAAAGCAGCCATATTTAAAACACAGATCATCCAATCACTTACTCCTAAAAGCCCGCCTTTTTTGTAAAGCAGGTTTAATTGGTAAAACATCATTAAGACCAGGTGGTCTATGTGCTCTTAAATCTACTATCCACTTAGATTCAGCTAATGCTGTTCTATGCTGAATGTCCCCCCCTCTCATTGGTAGCAATATTTCACATGCATCTAAACTTAAAAATGTGTGGGATTAGTCTCTATATGTCTGAATAAAGCATTGCTCACTTGACATGTTCTAATATTACTAATATGCTGTAAAATCCGAACCTTCAGCATGTTATTTGTCATACCTACATAAAAACTTTCACATTGTTCACAATTGGCCATATATACTAAGTGTTTTGTCCTGCAAGTAGCCCTCCCTTTAAATATAAAAGTTTGTGTCTTATCGGGTGTTTATATTCAATGTCACTATTAATATATTGACAGGCCTTGCAGTTGCCACAGGGATATGTGCCTGCTCTAATATCTATTGTAGGTCTCCTATTCAAATATGTCTCCTTACATAGCAGGTCCTTAAGATTGTTGTTTCTCCTATAATTGAACATGGGACGTTCTGCCACTACGTCCTTAAGACTAATATCACTTCTTAGTATATTCCAATTATTCTGAACTATATTACATATGTCTTTAATATTACTACCATGTAAAAGTATTCTAGGTTGTTCCTTCCTGCTACTACATAATCCTGTATCTATTTGTCTGCCACTAACAGGGCCTTGCATCCATGGCCTATTCTTCGCCTTCCTATGTAGTATATTGTTACTAACCGCCTTACTAACCATGTTCCTCTCATAGCCCCTATCCAAAATATGTCCACTCAGCCTAGAAAGTTCCTCGTCACAATAAGTATCTTCAGAACATACCCTAGATATCCTACCCACTTGACGCTTAACAATATTGGGAAAGATATGCCTCGGGTGCATGCTGTCATAGGATAGCAATGCATTTTGCCAACATTGTTTCCTATACAATTTCGAGGAGAAACCAAGGTTACTCTGTTCCACACAAACATCCAGGAACTCTATCTGAGTAAAAGAAGTTTTGGCACTAAAAGTCAAAAAGTGGTGGTGGTGTGGAGAAAGGCTAAAAAGCTCTCAAAGGTGGAAGTATCCCCATCCCACAAAATAAAAACGTCATCCACAAATCTGACATACAAAACTATGTACTTATTCCATTCCTGATTATTAAGAATTTCCTTGGTTTCCCATTTGGACATAACCAAATTTGCATATGTATTAGCACAGGGGGTGCCCATAGCTACCCCCTGTGCTTGTCTGTATATGGACCCTGGTCCTATAAAGACATTGTTATTCAATACCAAGGATAGTAATCAAAGGCTGGGATTTGGTAATCAAATGGTGCTTCCCACTTGTGTAGTGTCGCGAATTCGAGTACAGTTTCCATGTGCAGATGATGATTCATACACAGGATTTAAACCCTTTGAGGGACTATGGATTTTTTCTGAACACTGACATGTCTATTCTTATTACTATAGCTGTGCATTGCTGGTCACAGTTGACAAATGCTTTTACTTTTCAAATCCTGTATACACTACCTTATTTTGAAATTTGTGCACTAATAAAGTATGTGAATCATTGACTTGGATACTTAATGTGTCATGTGTACATCTGTCTACCATCACCTTAAATTGATGCTGCTCTGAGAGCAGAGTACGTACTTACAGCCATTTTCACTGTTGTATATCATGATGGTGATTGTCTTTTTTTATAGCAATATTTGAGCAACTTTCAATCATTGGCGAATGTCCACCAGTGCAACTGTTGACGTCCTTCCCACCATGCAGACAAACTAAGTGTATTTCGTCCTCTAAGTGGCTTTTAATTCTGTACAGGTCCGGTCACACCGCCTATGCAAGACTAATGAATCCCTAAGGTATTTGGCTGTGGCAGAGTTACCATACGATCACTATATGCCATCCTGCGTCATTTCATTTATTTGTAGTACAAAGTGTTTTTGTGGTAAGGGGAGAAATTCACCTGAATTAGAACTGCTTTCACATTGCTCATGAAGAAAAGTAGATTTTTACTGTGCCCCAGTTTGAATCGGAGTAATTGTCGACTTCCATGTGTCGTGTAAAGGCTGTAAGCGAGGATACACTTTGATCGCAGAGAAAATAAGGTGGATGAAAGTGACACTGACAAATGTATTGTATGACTGTCACATGAAGGCAGCCATTATTAAAGTTGGATATCTCATTGAACATTGATTCTAACCGTTGAAGTCTTACAGGTTGTATGAATATCAAGGAGTGTAACAAGTTTACCATGAATTAGTTGTGTGTACTGTATGATTTGATATAGTAATTTCTATTTTTATTAGGTGATCGTGAAAATGCCTTCCTGTTTTGCAATCAACTGTAGTATGCGCCAAGACAATCTGCCACAGGGGGTATCATTCCATCGGTTTCCACGTGATATCAACCTGTGTAGACAGTGGGTGATTAACTGTGGTAGAGATGTTGGTAGCATACCGAAGTTTGTTAAGGAAGTATTGGGTAGTGCAAAGCCACGACATTTCCTCTGTTCTCAACACTTTGAGCAGAGCCAGTTTCACCTTGACTACCAGCAACAGCTACTTCCTGATGAGATGAGACCCAAGCGACCAATTCAGAGATTAATAAAAGGGGCAGTACCATCAATTTTCTCTCTTTCGAACAGCAAGACACAGACATCTTCAGTACATCGGTTGCAGCAGAAACAGCAGCAGAAGGTGAGAACATCAGTGGAGCAATGAAAGGTTTAATCAGTCTACTGACATTTGCGTAGTGAGATACTGGCACTGCATGCATTTCAATTTGCAACAGTTAATTGGATGTACTTTTTACATGCAGCTTATTGAAGACCTTCTGAGTACAATGCAACCTACATTGCAAGACCTTATGACAGAGCAACGGTCTGTGCAATGCAAGGTGAGTGTCTTCAGCACACAAATCATTAGTCACTACTCAGGTGAATGTAATTTTAATGTGCCTTACTTTTTGTATCTGTTGCAGAGGAAGCATGTGCAGCTACAGAATCAAAGGGATGCAGATAATGATGCGTCAAGACACATGGTGGAAGACCGAATGGAAGACTGTCAAGCGTGTCAAGAATGTGTGGAAGTAAGTTTCGATGAAAAGCTAGAGTAATATGCGAGTGTGGATAAGCATTCAGTCTACGGGTTGTGTCATGGTTGTCTGAGTAATAGTCTAAATTACAAAATTTTTATGGAGTTCATTGGGACTCCCTTGAATATATTGACTCAGGATCTCAGCAATCAAAATGCTTATGCTGTTATCGCAGAGAGTGTATGTAGTTTACTTTGTCATTAGTCAAGCATTGACTGATTAACACTTGTTATGTGATTGTAGGTTCAAGCAACTGATTTGTATGAAGAGGTAGTCGAAGACATGGAAGTATATGCAATGGAGACTGGGATTTGCAGTCAGAGTACAGTCGCATGCCAGACAAAGTTTCGCCAAAAGAAAGGTAGCAGCATAGGAATTCAAGTCAAGCTAAAGGACCTTCAAACAGTACCACGCACTATGATTGATGCAGCTGTACAGGTTCCAGAAGTAGGAGTCTCACCACTGTTAGACCACACATACTTTAAAAAATCGAAGGATGTACAAACAGAATTGAGTGCGGACGGACCACAACAACACGGTTTCAATAATGCCAATCATCGCCTGAGTGAGAGTAGATGTCACAATGAAAAGGACGAATGTTGCACTGAAGAGGCCACATGTAGCTCTAGTGCATACACTGCTGCGGAGATGACACATTGCAGTACTCCGGTCAAGCTACGAAAGGACGTCCATAACACGAGCATGCATAGCAGCTCCTCACTTTCTCAGTGGACAGATGATGTGGAAAAGGATCCAGACTGGTTGTACACTTCTGACAACTTCTCTACGTCAGAGATCGAAGACACAGTGCTGGAACAGGACGAAGACGAGAAGATGGTAGGTGAATCAAAGTTCATTGTGTTTGAGTCCTGCCTGGATTGCGTGTTGCTAAAACTGACCTGTCCACAATGCCACACACCAGCTGTGGAACTGAGGAAAGTGAAGTTGGGATCCTATGTCTCAATGAATGTTTCATGCATTAGTGGACATGAAGTTCTGCATTGGGAAAGTCAACCATTAATCGGCCGAATGCCAGCTGGCAATCTTCTACTGGCATCATCTGTACTTTTCAGTGGAAGTACATATGCACATATAGTGCGATTCAGTGCTTATCTAGGACTTGAATTTATAAGTAAAACCACATTCTATTCTATTCAACGGGAGTATTTATTCCCCGTTTTGCAGCATACTTGGACACAGCATCAGACTCGTCTGCTAGAAGATGCAATGGGTAAGGAAGTAAGGTTAGCTGGAGATGGGCGGTGTGATAGTCCAGGCTATTCTGCCAAGTACTGCTGCTACAGCATGATGGACCTGTACTCTGGATTCATTGTAGATTTCTGTCTGGAGCAGGTCTGCAGAGGTGTATCCTCGGTGGCACTGGAGAAGAAAGCTTTTAAGAAGTGCCTGAAAAACTTGATGGATAAAAATGTTAATGTCAGCCTTGTGGCGACAGACAGACATCCTGGGATAAGGTTATTGATGCGCACAGAATTTCCAAAGGTGGATCATCAGTTTGATGTGTGGCATATGGCCAAAAATTTGACTAAAAAAATCAGTGAAGCTGGGAAAAGGAGAGGCAAGCAAGACTTACTGCAGTGGTGCCACAGTATTTCAAATCACCTGTGGTGGTGTGCTGAAACGTGTGAAGGGGATGAAGTAGTACTAGAGGAGAAATGGTTGTCATTGCTCTACCATGTAACCGACCAACACAGTTGGGATGGTGGCAAGAAGGTTTCCTGTTGTGGACATGAAATGCCACTCATCGATGGAGATGAGACAAAGTGGCTGGAAGAAGATGATGCCTCTCACAGTGCATTGAAGAGAATTGTTGCAAATAAATTTCTCATTAAAGATTTGAAGCACATCACCAAATTCTGCCACACTGGTGACCTCAAGGTGTTCCATGCATTACTATACAAGTATTGCCCCAAGTTTGAGCACTTTAGTTTTGCAGGAATGAAAGCAAGAATCATACTTGCCATCCTGGATCATAACGAGAACCTTCATCGTGAGCAAGCAGTGGTGAGATTCCCTACAAAGAAGTCAGCAGCAAAGGGAGAGCTAAGGTATCGCATGGTGTACCCGAAAGCAAAACAGGAATGGGTAGCCAAACCAATATTTGAGAAAAGAAAGTTTGACTACATATATGACCTGATGATGGAAGTTATAAAAGCTAAGCGAGGGATCTTGGAAACGCAACCCATGTCTATACCTGACATACCAAAGAATATTGCTAGGTGTGAACGTCCTGAGAAGACTATGGTGATTGCTAGACATATTTCATGATTCGGTGACTGTAGTAAACCTCCAGGTTGAAACAGCACATTTACTAATGTGGACTGGGTAAGTAAATTGTGACAATTTTTTTCAATTAACAGAGTAATATTATCCCCAGCTATTGATGGTACTAGGCGATACTACCCCTATACCATTAATAGCTCACTGCAGTTAAAGTAAATTTAACTGTTTTGTGGTTCTAACGACTGCTAGAATATGCAAGATCACCCCTGATTGACCAGTTAAGTGACACCTATTGGGATGCACCCGGGCATTCTGTACAGCTTCAGAGATCTTACTGGAACTGGACCACACATGGGGCATACCTCAAATGCACCTGTTTGCCTTTTCCAACAGGCAATTAGGCTGGCATTGCACAAGGACAAAGGAATAAAAGGCAGTGATAAGCGATGCCATCTCCACCTCTTGGCAGGGGAAATGTCTGCATGCTGTACCACCCTTCCCATTATTTCCAAATGTGCAGCTGAAACTTAAGCTGGAGAAAGGGTACATCTTTAGGTTGACTCACTACTGGCCAAGACAGCACTGGTTCCCTCTTTGGTCAATCACACCAAGTTACCACACTCAGTGGACCAACTAAACACTGTAGTGATCAGAGATGAACAAGGCAATCTTGCCTATCAAAGAGGAAAATATTTTCCATGAATTTTACAAAGTTTTTCGAGACACAGGAAAGTGACATCCGCCTAATCCTGTATTGTGTATTAATGAATACAGACAGGTGCATAATGAGCTATAAACGGACATTTTTTTCGATATTTCTGCTTGTCGCAACCTGAATGCACTGTTATACAGACTACCTTCAGAACTTTCAGGAAAGAGGTTCTACGTTTAAGACACCATATGAAATGGACACCTACATGGGTTGTTTAACTAGAAGTAAAAACTACTGAATAGCCCCCCCTGTGAGAGGGATGTCAAAGCCTCACCTAAATGTTTGCACATGAAGCAATGACATTTGATGGGCAGTAACCTCGGACTGGAGGGTCTCCCATCTAGTCGATGTAATGTTTTTGCTCAAGACCAAACCATCCTTCATGGCAATGGTGATAGACCTATTCCGGAACCTCTGTTATCCATACTGTGGATGTTCACAGACTAATTGGGTTTTATGCCCATATCAGAGTGTATAAAAGAGTTGAGGATTTTGTCTTTGCACCCCCTGGCTGTGTGGAAAAGTCGTGGTCATACTCCACATTTCCGCCTCTTTTCTGCAATGTAATTACATTTGGCTACCTGTACCATGGAAACACATTGCATGGAAGTAGTACAGCTCACTACAGAAGATCCATGGCCTCTTCAGGAGACTTAAGGAACGCGGCACCAATGCTATCATTGAAGTAGCTAGTTGTTCCTTAGTTGAGACGTTATGTAAAAAATGCAAGCAGGACAAAATCACAATGGCCAGAGCCAGATTGGACCTGGCTGTCCTCCACCTTTTCCTAGGGAAACATCTAGCAAACAATAGCCTTCATGGTGAGCTGCGGAAGGCAACCACATGGAATAGTACAACAGTGGAACTGGAGGACATCAAAGTTGTGTGAATTGTTACCAGAAAGATGTCCATGTCTTCCATGTTGCAGTATTCCTTCACACCCTCCCCATCCTGTGATTGTGCACTGGCTCCTGTGGGTGGCAGTGGACAGACTATGCCATGTGTAGGCCTGGCTCCTAATGGTGATTCTGTTAGGGCTGGTCAGTGTGGACATAAATTTTATAGCCCATGTTCATAGAGCTACACAAAGTGCTGAGGCACGTAGTATGGAAACATCGGAGTAGTGGCCATATGATGTAGGCGAAACATAGGGAACCATGTGTGAAATAATGCAACATGGCAGAGAATGACATGTTTACAATTTTACGAAATGATTTTGTACAAACTGGATGTAAAGAGGTACAGTGAGTTGATCAGACATGCAGTGGGTGTCCTCCACAGGTGGTGGCACATAGTGTAGAAGAAAATGTCCATAGATCCTGCTCCTTAAATGTGGTAAGGGTAGGTGACTGTTTGCGAGTATCTAACCAATATGACACTCCTAGGAAGGGTTAGGATGCAGGCATTATTGTCTAAACTAAGTGTAGTTGCCAGGTAAGAGGATAAGAGCAAGGCCTAAGGTAAGGTTTGTAATAGAGGACATGCAAGTGGTGTCTGACACAAGATGCAGAGGACAGGACAAAAGGCAAATGGATATGCTGTAGCGACCCCCAACAGGAACAGCCAAAGGAGTACTTCCATTGCCATTTGAATACTGATTAATCCAATCTTTAATGAATAGTGTTTTCTAAAGTTGGACAGACTATCAGTGAGTTGGCACATGTAAACTGTAGTAACTAAAGTGATGTTTGGTTACAATTTGATTCATGCAACAATTACTTTGTCTCGTGTTCGATACAATGTCTAACATGGTGCTACAATGAATTCATGTGATGTGAAATGGAGTCTACAAATGTGTTATGCATGGTTTGTGATGTGTAATGTTAAGGTTTCCTGACTTGATGAATATAGTTAACTGGATGATTGGTTCTTAAGTTGTTAATGGATGGAATCGATAAGCTATGTAAGGTAGAATTGTATTACTGACGGTGTATGGACTGGCTATTACATGCAGTCACTGTAAATGTATCTTTTTGGCTTGAACTGTGAATGGTATGATTAGAGTCCTGCACATTATACACTTGGAAAGTGCCATGTTCAGTGGAGTAACAATCCTTGCATGAAATAGTGAAGCATTCATGTATGGAGTAGCACTGAGGGAGCAGGTAGTAAAGTAGGCATAGTAGTTTGTAACAAGTTGGTCCGGTTGAAACACATGTAAATAAACTGTTTTGTCTGCTTGTCGGTCATTTGGGAACAAGTAGCTGAGCATGCAAGTTGGCAATTTTGAGGTACATGGTGTTCCTGCTGTTGAGCAGTTGACGCTCTGGACAAATGCTAATATTTTATAGAATGTGTACTGATATTGTGAAGTGATACTAAAATTTTCAGAAATAGTGATGTGTATGTGTGCTGTTAGAATTAAATAAAATAACAAAGGTCAATCGATTGGCATAACTTGTGTAAGATCTGTCATGCTGTGCAGATGTAGACCAAGAGACCACTACTCTTGTGGAATGTCTTGTATTAGCCTGGATTTGCACTAGGGGTTGTGTGAATGATGGAGCGGTATGAAGTTGTGTATGATTCCTTTTTATTTGTCGGCAGCTGGAGCTTGTACAGTGTGTCTAAGGACTGGTCCTTGGTGAATAAATGTCGGCATGTAGAGTTTTTTGCTGGGCAAGTGTCGCATGCATCTGGAAGCCTGTTACATGCAGGGGTGTAATGCAAGTGGTGATGTGAGTGGATCAGGCTGTAGACGGAAGTATTGGGGTGTGAGTGGACCTCTGTGATGCTGGCTACCTTGACGAGGTACAGAGGCTTTTCACAATAGTGCTGTGGGAATTGCCACTTTTGCACATTGTAAACCAAAAGCCAGCTAATCTTGTATGTCTGAGGGATCAGTTGACTTCTGGTACATTTTGAAAAATTAAATGGTATTTGATTACTGTAGATTTGTAAGGTCCATTAAAATGACAAC
This sequence comes from Protopterus annectens, assembly GCF_019279795.1. NCBI lineage: Eukaryota > Metazoa > Chordata > Ceratodontiformes > Protopteridae > Protopterus > Protopterus annectens. The sequence continues at coordinate 1,389,266,496 of NC_056732.1, forward strand.
TGTTTCACAGGTGACGGATCTTCATTACGCTGCAGTCTTAATGTATACAGGGGTTATATTTATAGAGATAAATGGATAGAGCGCATACTTTGTAAATTGAGATACTGTAATTAAAGCAAAAAATGTAGTAAGACCATGCATACTAAGCGGTGAAATTCTGAGTAAACCAACATATGATGGAGTATATGTAGTTGCCCATTGCTGGAACTGTGAAAGTCCAGCCAAAAAAGCTGACTATATAATCTCACTATTATGAAGAGCCCTACTGATATGTAACGAAGTACAGTAATGGCTACAAAAAGTTAGAGGATAAATTTGCAGTGACCATGCGTAGATAGTAACAGCATGTTTTTGCATAAGCTGATGTCTGGCACAATTAAACAGTGCAACAAATTACAACTGGTATGCACTACCATAATTTTTTTTAAAATATTGACTCAAAAAAGCATGTGGGTGCTGTCATGCAAGTCTGAAATAGTTTGTTTATAGTGTATCATTTGTTAGCTATTTAAACAGGAAGGGAAAATAAGTGGCAGATTGATGCTTTGCAAAGCAGGGATTATTGCCAGTGCTATGTTGCTTGGTTTTAAATTTGACAGGAGTAGTGCAACAAAAAAAGTCTCCCACTGTAAGGAGGAAAAGGCAGACAAGCAAACAGTACATTAGTCTGGTCACCTGCTGTGACGAGCTGTCAATCACATGCAGATAATGAGTCAAATTACCCTTGGCTCTTTGACAGCTAGGTAAGGTAGGTGTGAAGTGGGAGGGGAGATTCCTTGAAGAGCTAGATTTCAGCCTTCACAAAAGAAAGTAATTTAGCATTTCTAAGGTGAAAGAGCTAGAAAATGCACTTTTGAGTTCTGTTCTGTAGCATTTGCACTGCTTGTGTTTCAAGTGGTCATTGAAAAAGGATAACAATTTAACCAAAAGTAGGGGATTTTAAGACTGCAGTGACTGCCTGTTAAGTCAATGAAGTCACAGCAACTTAAGGCAAAACGTGTCAGATCTGATGCAATTTTTTGGAGACAAATAATGCATTCTGGGATACTTAGAGGCAGAGTAAACAGTCTGAATTTTTTCAATATGCCAGACCCCATGTGGTCAGAGTCAGAAATTGCATCTAAAAATATCTAAAAAGCTCAAAATAGTCTCAGAGTGCTGTTAAAATGTAGGAAACATCAAACCATGATGAAATTAATATGTTTTTTGAGTCTGAGGGCGCGGTTGTCCTTTAATGCTTGCTAAGAGTGCTCTCCTAAGCACCTGTAATGTAACCAGAATTGCCTCCTTCTGTAGTTCATACGGAGTTATGAGTATTAGTATCATATTTAAGTAATGTTGAAAACACTTATCAATTCTGTTGCTTCTACTACTGTTGGAACTATCTGGTTGTATTTGTCCCATATTGCTTTAGTTTCTCTTGCATTTCCTGATATTTTATGACTTTGTGTCGCTCAGTATACAGGACACTATAATGGTTAGGTGTTGCAATTACAGTGATTATAACAGTATCATTAAACACTATAATTTATTTATTTATTTAACATTTGTTGACCGGGAAAGTCCAACTAGGTTCCACGGATCCTGTTTTCAGCAGAGGCCCGGGGAGAAATGCTCCAGAAGAATGTCTTTAGAATGTGGGAGGAAACCGGAGTACCCGGAGGAAACCCACACGAATGCAGGGAGAACATGCAAACTCCACACAGAAGGCACCCCAGCCAAGAATCGAACCGGAGAACCTCTTGATGTGAGGTGACAGCGTTAACCGCTGTACCACTGCGCCACCCCTAATGATATATATCATTAATATCTATAATGGTTAGGTGTTTCTATTACAGTGATTATTACAGTATCGTTCATCAGTATAATGGTTAGATGTTGCTATTACAGTGATTATTACAGTATCATTAATCACTATAATGGTTAGGTGTTGCTATTACAGTGATTATAACAGTATCATTAGTCACTATAATGGTTAGGTGTTGCTATTACAGTGATTATTACAGTATCATTAATCACTATAATAGGTAGGTGTTTCTATTACAGTGATTATTACAGTATCATTAATCACTATAATGGTTAGGTGTTGCTATTACAGTGATTTTACAGTATCATTAATCACTATAATGGTTAGGTGTTGCTATTACAGTGATTATTACAGTATCATTAATCAGTATAATGGTTAGGTGTTGCTATTACAGTGATTATTACAGTATCGTTAATCACTATAATGGTTAGGTGTTGCTATTACAGTGATTATTACAGTATTGTTAATCACTATAATGGTTAGGTGTTGCTATTACAGTGATTATAACAGTATCATTAATCACTATAATGATTAGGTGTTGCTATTACAGTGATTATAACAGTATCATTAATCACTATAGTGGTTAGGTGTTGCTATTACAGTGATTATTACAGTATCGTTAATCACTATAATGGTTAGGTGTTTCTATTACAGTGATTATTACAGTATCGTTCATCAGTATAATGGTTAGGTGTTGCTATTACAGTGATTATTACAGTATCAGTAATCACTATAATTGTTAGGTGTTGCTAATACAGTGATTATAATAGTATCATTGATCACTTTAATGGTTAGCTGTTGCTCTTACAGTGATTATTACATTGTCATTAGTCACTATAATGGTAAGGTGTTTTTAATGCAGTGATTATTACAGTATCATTAATCACTATAATGGTTAGCTGTTGGAATTACAGTGATTATTACAGTATCATTAATCATTATAATGGTTTGGTGTCTATTACAGTGATTATTACAGTATCATTAATCACTATAATGGTTAGGTGTTGCTATTACAGTGATGATAACAGTCTTATTAATCACTATAATGGTTAGGTGTTGGTATTACAGAGATTATTACAGTATCATTCATCAGTATAATGGTTAGGTGTTGCTATTACAGTGATTATTACAGTATCGTTAATCACTATAGTGGTTAGGTGTTGGTATTACAGTGATTATTACAGTATTGTTCATCAGTATAATGGTTAGGTGTTGCTATTACAGTGATTATTACAGTATCATTAATCAATATAATTGTTAATTGTTTCTATTACAGTGATTATTACAGTATCATTAGTCACTATAATGGTTAGGTGTTGCTATTACAGTGATTATTACAGCATCGTTAATCACTATAGTGGTTAGGTGTTGTTATTACAGTGATTATTACAGTATCGTTTATCACTATAATGGTTAGGTGTTGCTATTACAGTGATTATTACAGTATCATTAATCACTATAATGGTTAGGTGTTGCTATTACAGTGATTATTACAGTATTGTTCATCAGTATAATGGTTAGGTGTTGCTATTACAGTGATTATTGCAGTATCATTAATCACTATAATGTTTGGGTGTTGCTATTACAGTGATTATTACAGTATCATTAATCACTATAATGGTTAGGTGTTGCTATTACAGTGATTATAACAGTCTTATTAATCACTATAATGGTTAGGTGTTGGTATTACAGTGATTATTACCATATCGTTCATCAGTATAATGGTTAGGTGTTTCTATTACAGTGATTATTACATTATCATTAATAGGTTCATAGGTTCATAGGTTCATACTAGGCTATCTGCCCGAGGGCATTTACAAGCCTAGCCCATAGTTTTGTGGCTTAAGCCACCCCTTTAGTATGGGGAACTATACCCATTATTTTGCTGTGCCTCTGTTGAGCAGTGACACTGAGGTAATCCCTGGGGTATATCTGCGATCTCCCATCCATTGGTCAAGATTTCTCTTGAACAAGGCCAGCGAGGTGCTCTGCCTCACATATACCAGGATTTTATTCCACAGCATAGGAGTCTTTGGGTGATGAATCTATCCCTCCAGCACGCCCTATTAATAGCCGTGTCGAGGTTTACGCCTCCGCCTTGTGGCTCTGACGGATCTAGATTTTTGAGGTGAAGCATATTCATCAAATCTGGGTTTGACATGGCCTTGTATGTTAGGCAAAGGTCACCTCTGAGCAATGTGGCGACTGAATAGAGCTGGAGTTCTTTCAGTCGGGCAGCATAGGACAGATGTTTGAGACCCTTTATCCTTTGGTGAGGAACTTTGTGGCCTCTCCAGCTGCTGCAAGTGTCGGGTCAGATACATTCCGAATGGGGCATTGTATTCAATCATTGGTCTGATGAGTGATGAGTATAGGGAGACTATGACCTCCCTTGATCTAGATGAGAATCCCTTCATGATAAGGTGGGCAATGTAGAAGGTCTTCCTAACTACTTTAGCTACATGGGTGTCGAATGACAGACTACTATCAACCTGGGTCCCCAGGTCCCTGATAACTTCTTCTGTACTCAGTGGATTGCCACCTATTTGGTAGCTAGGGGTAACCTTGTTTTTCCCGAAGGGTATGACTATGCATTTTTGGCATTTAACTTAGGCCATGGCTCTGGCACCAGTTATACGCTTCTGTGAGACCCTTCTGAAGGATATCTGTGTCAGATGTGTTTTCTACTATGGCGCCCAGTTTGCAGTCATCTGCAAACTTTGTCAGCCATAACCCTCCTGTGTTTGCTTGTACTGGAAAAGTAGATGCCAAACAAGAGTGGGCCCAGGACTGAGCCCTGTGGTACACCACTTGTGACAGGCTTTGAGTCTGACATGGCGCCAGCAACTCTGACCCTGTGGGTTCTGTCACTCAGCCAGTTTGCAACCCATCTTGTGATGTATGGGTTAACATTTAAGCTGATGAGTTTTTCAATGATACCCGAGTGGGGTATTGTATCAAAGGCCTTAGCCAGATCGAGGTAGGCTGTATGGACTGCCTTTCCTCATCAATGGCTTTGGTGACTGTTTCAAAAGTCAACCAAGTTTAGAAGGCATGATCTGCCTTTGACAAAGCCAAACTGGGATGGATCCAAAGTCTGCAAATTCCCTATGTCTTTATTTATGAGGTCCATTATGATCCTCTCCATGGCTTTGCAGATAAGGCTTGTCAAGCTAATGGGACGGTAATTTCCAGGGTCGTGGAGGCACCGCCTTTGTGAAGTGGGACCACAGTTGCAGTGCCACTCCTGGGTACATATCCAGCGGTAAGACTATGATTAAACAGCTGTCCTAGCTGTGGGTTTAATTCCTCGCTGAGTTCGTGGAGCACACAGCCGGGGACACCATCAGGTCCCATGGATGCTGTGTTTTTGCTTTGGAGAGCAGTTCTCACTTGGTCGTTGGAGATGTTTGGGGGCTGCAATCGCTTGGTATAGATATCTCCTTTTTGGGGAGGGGGAAGAAGTTTGCACTGAACCTGTCAGCCAGTATGTTGGCAATGTCTGTAGGATCAGTAATCTTCACATCATTATGAACTAGTTCTGAGCATATCTGGGAGTTTCCTCCCAGGTTTCTAACATAGCTAAAGAAGGCCTTATGATTGTCTTTTGAGTCTTTAGCTATTTTTCTCTCAAAATTTGCTTTGGATGATTTTATGAGAGCTCTTAGTTTTTACTTGTAGTGATCAAGGGTGTCTTACCTTTTTAAGGATTTTGCTCTATCTTGTAGTAGCTTCCTCCTTTGTTGTAGAGTTTGTTTATGGCTGGGGTCCACCAGAGTGGATGCTTGCCTTGGTACAAAGAGTCTTTGTTTTGCTTGGGATTGCCTTATCCATGCAGTCCTGCAGGTGCTGGTAGAAGGCATTTGTAAGTGATTCAGCCGCTTGAGTACTGTTTTCCGTCGGCTCGGGGCCTTTAAAGAGACCTCACTTGTCTTTAGAAGTGTCAAGTCGGCTTTCTAGAAGATCTTTGCTGTTGTCTTTTTATTTCAGGTGGGGTGGGATGAGGACCTCCAGCGAGATTAGTTTGTGATCTGATCTCACCAGTGAGGGGTATACTTCCGGTGTTGAACATTGTGCTCCCATGTTCGTGATGATGAGATCAAGTATGTTTTCTCCTCTTGTGGGGATGGTGACTAGTTGTTCCATGGCATTTGAGTTTATGAATTCCAGGAACTTTTGGGCTAGGGTGTTTGGGCTTGAGTAGTGTTCCCAGTCTATATTAGGGTAATTGAAGTCACCTAGTATGATGGTGTTTGGTGATACATTTATCCCCTCTATAATGGTTAGGTGTTGCTATTACAGTGATTATTACAGTATCATTAATCAGTATAATGGTTAGGTGTTGCTAATACAGTGATTATTACAGTATCAGTAATCACTATAATGGTTAGGTGTTGCTATTACAGTACCATTAATCACTATAATGGCTAGGTGTTGCTATTACAGTGATTATAACAGTCTTATTAATCACTATAATGGTTAGGTTTTGGTATTACAGTGATTATTACAGTATCGTTCATCAGTATAATGGTTAGGTGTTGCTCGTACAGTGATTATTACATTGTCATTAGTCACTATAATGGTTAGCTGTTGGAATTACAGTGATTATTACAGTATCATTAATCATTATAATGGTTAGGTGTTGCTATTACAGTGATTATTACAGTATCATTAGTCGCTCTAATGGTTAGGTGTTGTATTACAGTTGATTATAACAGTATCATTAATCACTATAATGGTTAGGTGTAGCTATTACAGTGATTATTACAGTACCATTAATCACTGTAATGGTTAGGTGTTGCTATTACAGTGATTATAACAGTCTTATTAATCACTATAATGGT